>NW_026918069.1:0-12500 GCF_032062105.1 Saccostrea cuccullata | reverse complement strand
TATTTATATGGATTATTTTATGGGATAAAAGGCATAAGCAATCTCAAAAAGGTTTGTTTTGATTATTTTGGTAGTTATTCCCAGTGCAAATCATTTTATATTCTTCAAAATCGTTTCGGAGCGGATCCGCTCCGATTTTGCTACATTGCAAGTATATGGGACGTATTCTAACTGTGGTGAGGGCCTGTACCGAGACACAGTTAGATTATTCTAACTAAGTCTGTAACGTTCATCCTTATTTTTTGGGTAGACCTTTGGTTAAATTTTCATGATAAACTATCATTTTATCTTTAAATTCTACTCACGATAAATATGTAAATCTTTTGGAAAATATCATTGCAATCATGCCATGAACAGCTGCCAAACACCTTGGCATTTTCGTAGTTCAATGTAAAGCTGTCGCCAGTGTCTCCATGTTTATCAGTGTTTTACGATAAGTAGGCCTTTAGTTACTGAAACTGTGGAATATTTTTGATCAAATTGCAAATTAACTGGCTCGGACAAGTGTCTCAGTCCATCGGATCCATCCATCCCTTTCCAGCGACCAAATTCCTCCAACTTTTTATCATCAAACTTCGGACGTGTTTCTTGTGTCTTTTCAGCAACGATTATCATTTTCACGAATAAAATATTCCCAGACAACAATCTGTTCACTAGGCCCTATTACTGATCACAAGTAGCCTTTCACAAGATATTCCCTTCGAAATAGATTCCTAAGCCTAATGAATTCGAAGCGTAACCGCCATGCAAGCCGATTTACACCTTGCGTCATTTTTCAAAATCTACGACGAACGGTTAGTGCAATAATTTAAGGCCAGCATTTTTTTATTTTTAGGTTTACAAACCCGCCGCTCAAGTTTTTGAATTTTCAGAAAAAAAAATAAAATTGAGAAAATCAGAATTTTTTCTTTCTGATGTCAAATTTGAGTCGGGATCAAGATTTAAAAATTACGAACTCGTACTTCCGGTTTTAAATGAACATGGCGGGTAATGAAGGGACATTTTTGTCAAGTCCATAGCAGCACTAAAGCTTGGTTTAATGTAAATATTTATCAATAGGAGTGCCATTAAAAACGTTTCACCTGATCAGAGGACAATAAAATGCTGACGACTTTGTTGCAAAGTGACATATTGGTGAGATAATTATGTATCCGTATTCATAGGTAACTGTCTGTAAATAGTGTAATTGTAAAAATTTTTCCTCCTACAGATTTAAAACTGCCCATGGTAGCTATTGTCAGAGACATTGTTTAGGTTTCTGTCATAGCTTACAATCTTAGCATCATTCTTCAGAAAAGGGTTGCTTATGCATCAGATGTAATGAATAAAACTATGGGAGAAGTTAAGTCCATTTGAGGAAGAAATAAACAATAGCTAAAGAAATAAAATATTTCAACTATTTAAAAACAAGAATATACAAATATATATATTTCACCTTTCACCTAATTATTAAAGATATAAGATTTGAGAATTTTATATATGTCTAAATGTGGTGTAAACTTTTCCTTTACTAGATGTTTGAAACATAAGGGGAAATAATCTATGGAGAGTCGTAAGTGGATTTATTGAAACATAAAATATTTTATTATCCAAAAGTTAAAATTTTTTGTTGTTTGACTTTGTTTTATTATTTTTTTCTTCTTTAGAATATTTATTCTATTAGTAAGATATACTTTACCAATAAAAATACGGGTAAATGTAGATTAGAACACCTTTAACAAAATGTTTGGTTGCCCTCTCCCGACCGACTGACTTAAATGGCTTGTCTCAAAACTTTTTTTTTTACATTCCAGGACATGACACTTTTTTTTATACCTCTTATCTCATCAACAAATATGTTGAAATTTTCTGGAAAAAGGGATTTTACAAATAATTTTACCCTGAGTCTTGAGAAGCATTATCTGTTTATTAAATTGTAAATATTTGCATTAAACAGGCATTATTTTAAAGATGGCCTTATTCTTGACCTGTGTGTGTGTGTGATGGTGCTCATTATGTAAAGTTTATATTTTGTAAGCATATTTAAAATATCTTAAACATTATGAATCACTTTGATTCATATTTGGCTTCTGGTTATTTCTGAACATAAGCCTGTAGCCAAGTAGGGTCACACAAGGGATTTAATTTTATGGGAAGTCTTTGAAATATGTCGCATTGTAAGATTTTCATATATTTTTATAAACATATCCAATTATGTAATAGATTCGTGCATTTCAGCTTTTCAACATCTATGCATTATTTTCGATTACAGCAGACGGAGGGATCTTTTTCGTGGGACTTCTGTTATAGGTCTCATCCAAAAGGCCCAGATCGGTTGATAGTATTTTGTTTTACGCCCCGCCCGAGAATTTTTACTTAAATAAAAATTATTCAAATACACATGCATATATAGGAAACGTTAATAAAAATACTATTTTCCTATCACAGTAAGTAGAATTTATCATTTAAAACTACATAGAAAATTTTTATTGTTATAAGAAAGACTTAATGTCAGAGGTAAGTAGCGCTAGTTTGATTGTTGTTTAACATTCCTCTTGAGAATTTTTCACTACTGTGGAGACACCACCATGCACTTGCTAATGGAGAGCTGCAACTTTTGGCCGTTACGCGGAGAACTTTTTACTTAAATAAAAACTTCACCATATATATACTGAAGGGATTCAAATTTAGACTTTTACTTGGCGCTTAGGGCCATTGAGCAGTGAGGGTTCTTTATCATGTCAATGACTACATGTAACATGAAACGCTCTCATCCCGAAGACCTGCAACGTTTACTTCAAAGTGCCAAGAGCTTAATAATGTGATATCCTCCCACCACACACACACAATTACAAAATAAGTCAGAAAGAATATAAAAACTAGCAATGGACATTATATTGAATACATTGAGAAACAATTCGGATACGATATTGAGTTTTAACATTTAGGAGAGGAACCACTTTCAAGATAATCATATTTTAATGCATTTTTAAGGATTCCATGGCATCTTCGGTGGATTTCATGCCAGTTTTTTCTTTTATATCTTTAACGTTTCAAATAAAAGCAATGGGGGGATCTGACTATTAATCTAACTTTTAATAGATATAACATATTTTGAATGAATATGCATATGCATTGCTATAAAGGTAGATATGTCGGAGAGAGACCCCACCCTCTGAAATTTTTAGAGTTAAATGTTCTTCCGGTATGTAATGTCCATGATCCTATTCCCCAGGACTCATTAAGATGTCAAGAAGTCATATACCTTATAAAATAGACCACCCCACCCACAGAAGGAGGTTTTGAAGTTTGGTTGTAATTCTATACATAGGGATGAGTATCGCCAAAAATTCCGTATCACGATTTTTTTTCCCAAAATATCATGATAATATCATGATATTTTTAAAGCAATTTTTACAATGATTTTAGATGACATTATTTTTCTTAAAAAATATGCTAGAAAAACAAATTTTCACTCTTTTTAAAAAAATTTTTCTTTATAAAATTGATCATGTTTGGATGGTAAGGTGCCGTTTTTCAGCTTTACAATTTTTAGACTTTCCTTAATTCATATTTGAAAGGCTGAATAAATGAATGAATAATTTCTGGATTTTGTGATAAGTACCTAAATACCGGTATATAGGCCTTCACATCACAATACCTATACAACCCCCCCCCCCCCCCCCCCCCCCCCCCCCCCCCCCAAAAAAAAAATGCGATATACCGGTCTTAATTGATAAAATCGCATATCACTTGTAATAAATTTATTTTTATTAAGTATTCATTTTAAATTTTTATTACTTGTTTGTTCATTTATTTTTGCTTGTCAAAAAATTATGAGACTTAACATATGTGAGATTTGATGCCCCCCCCCCCTTTTTGAAAAAAAAAATCTTGGATGTCTGTGCTAACATTATCCCCTATAACTTTTTCAAATTATCTTAGTTCCTCACTAATAAATTAATACTATACTAATTCATTCCTACCATGGCTACATATTTTTGTCCCTGCACAAAGCCGTACTGAGGAATTGGAAAGATTTTATTTTTCTATTATTTATGTTGCCATGGGAACAGGGATCCATAGCAACTGATGAAATAATCACCAGTTTCAGTTTGCAGATGCATTTCTGCATGACTGTCAAAAAATTTCAAGGTCATATTCCTGGCAAAACTATTTTTATGCATAAATAGAATGTCTATTGAAAAGGAGATTGATTGGCATTTTTTAACAAATAATGGGTTTTATGATAATCGAAAAAAATGACGTTTGGACAAATATATTTTTCTAGAGTTTTGATATATCAAAAGGCACATTATAAATGACAAAATTCCACTGGAATAATTTCTGTTGCAATTTGTTTGAGGTTTGGGTGTTTTTGAGCTAGATTGACTGGACTATAAGGGATAGGGGAAATTGAGGGACAGTCACAAAATAAATGTTTTAATAGACAAATAAAAATTTAACTGCCAAAACTCAGGAGGGGTGGGATCTTCCTCTAAAATTTTAACAATATGTTTGTGCAATATAATATGACACATTTTCTACCCTACTGCAACAAAAAAAATAATGGAAAGGAGGGAGGGCAACTGACAGCAACTGACTTAGATCGTTCAAAATCTGGAGTAAAGCTGGACAAAAGTATACATTGCCTATAATGCTTAATCATTTCCTTTATCTTGAAGCTAGAACAATTTATGCACAAAAATTTTAATAAAAAAATTGACAAGAGTGATACCCCTTTAATTCCTACAGTAAATTTTATAATAGGAATTTGCAAAATTTTCAATGTTTTCCCAACAACAGATCTTGTTAGTTTTTTTAATTACTTTTTTTTACATACTAGAGTGTATATTTACTAAAATAAATTGAGTTTAAATTAGTTTGATGAACTATGGAGATCATGAACAGTTACTATTAAGTCCATTTAAAACAATGTATACAAAGCAGGAGCAGAACAAACACGGACCTCTAAAGCATCAGAGGTGGGATCAGGTGCCATGGAAAACTGATGTTTCATAATAAATTGACAGGAATTTTGCTCAAAGTCTAATAACAAAGTCCTTAATTTTTGATACAATACCTAAATAACACTAGAGGTGTTGACGGGTCAGTCGGAGTACATCGAAATTTTTTTTTTATTGTTGGCCTAACAAATACCGTAAATTGTGTAAAAACAAAGCCTAACAGGAGGGGTTATGTGCATGCTCTTGCAAATAAACAGCATTTAAATTCAAAAATGGTTAAATTACAATACCATAGAAAAAATAAATAATTGAAAAGAGAGGATATTTCCTTTTTTTTCCCTAAAGAATGTGCATATAACTTCATCATGTTCATCATAACAAACATATACCTCCAACAGCAACATCACCATCACCACCAAAGATAAACCCACCAGCTGAAGAGCACAAACTCAGAATGAGAGAAAATCCCAGCACACCACTGAAATGGCCCCTCATCATAATTCCAATGCAGCCAGATTGTTACTTTCCACTTCCTCCAAGTCTGCACAGATATGATCTACATCTGGGCGATTAGCTAGAAAGGAAATAAAACTTCCGAATGCTGAAAATAAAAAAAGAATTGTGGAATTACTTAATATCTACATGTATACGTATTTTTATATATGTATGTAGTATATACCAACAAATGCACTTAATAGCTTTAAAAACAGTATAGGGTTAAATATATATACTGTAAGTTAAAGACAAAAATTATGATAAATCTTAATTGGTTACATGTACAGGTACTCTCAGAATGGAAAGAAATTTCTTGTATCAAAGCAAATTCACAAACTTTTTTACAAAGGATATATATGGCTCTTGTCAAATATGAATGCCCAATATATCCAAAACATGATTACCAATGTTAAATTTTTGGAAAATGGTTTAAACTTAGAGGTCAATTGGTCAAATTTCAATACAGTGGAGCCTCATTTATCCGGACGCTTTTGTTCCCAGTCAATTTGTCCAGATATGTGAAGCGTCCGGATACCTGAATCACCAGTTAAACAAGACAAAATTACATTTACAATTTCCATTCCGATGAAAAATCGTCCGGATACTGAAGCATCCAGATATCTGGGGTCCGGATATCTGAAGGTCCACTGTACATGTATCTGCTTTCACATAGTATTTTAAGAAAGTATATGCATACATCTGAAATGTGAATAGCTACCGTTAATCTGGAAATTTTTTATGTAGATAAATTTTTAGCAAATTTGTGGGTTCATTGCATTCGCAAAAATATTTTTCTTAAAAATAAATCACCAATAAGAAAATGTAAACAAAGCAGTGGTCATTTGCAAAATTTTGAAGCGTAAAAATTAATCAACAGCATTTTGACCCAAAATCACAAAATAAAATCGACGCAAAAATTTCCAGATTTATGGTATATGTCTTCTAATTCAAAAGTTATGACCATTAAGTTAAAGTTTTTGTGACAGACACCTCGGCTAGGATGGAGTGACAGCTATAGACAGACAGACAGACAGACAAAATACATTTAATGTACGTCTTCTTGATTTTACATTAAGCACAACAAAAGTGTTGAAAGTCAAATGACTATATTTATAGCTTTGTCTCTTATTACAACCTCAACTTCAAAAAGCTAACAGATATATGTACCGAGTTTTCTAAGAATTTTTTATTTTCAATAAACAATTTCATTTTAATATGTTATGTAAGACAATGTACTGTTCTTCCCAGAAGAGATTTCAATAAACTAATTAGCACATATTCAGGAAATTTTTTCGAAGATGAGTTGATATGTGCCTGAGTGCAACTGGTACATCATGTTCTTTCTGGTCTTTTTTGGTACATTGAAGCATAATCTGTTGTGAAGAATTTTCCTATCAGCATCCATGTGACCATGCCTGTTTATTTTTATGACCTAGCTAACAATTGGCCTATTTTTTATAAAGATTGATAAGGGCTTGCTCTCTATTGCCTAGTATAGGTTCTTGTCAGTGGCCTCAATAACACTGTTCTGAAAGTTTCCATTCAGGGCCGACATGGAAATAGAGGGGTTTTATGAATTCTAGCCGTTCTCAAAACATAACTAATCACAGTCCATTTTAAGATTTGAAACCTTTTTCTAATATATATTTTGAATTAATGTTTCACAATTAAATTTTGATTTGTAGGTCGACACTTAACCCTTAAATGATTTTATCTGAAAAACAGGAAATCTCTTACCAGAAGTGGATACAAAACAACTGGAATTAATACAAGTGTTACTGTGTTTAGTTCTATTAGTTCTATTAGGGACATTTCTCAGAAACAGGGGAGGTTAATATATGTTAAAGATGATTTAAGAAGACAATGAAGACAATAAGATTTTAAAGAAGTATATCTCTCAATTTATATCCTGAATGTCAGTCATTTTCAGAAGGAAATACATTTCAGGGAACGTATATAAAGATCTAGAGCATATATATTATGGAAAATGGTCATTTTGAATTAAAGGTATTTTAAACAGGTCCAGATTTACCTGAAGAAACTGTGCCTTTTTACTGAATTGTCACTGAAAGGTCGATCTGGAAAGATCATCTGAGTCAACAGACATTAATTCTGTCACGTCCTTTCAGTTACTTGAAGGGCAGATTATAAAAATTGTTAAAAACTGTATCATTAATTAAAGGTACTTACTTTCGTCAAGCATACTTGATGATCTTCGAACATCGAAAACTATATAGAAATCTATCTTATTTATAACTCTAATTTTACTTCCACAAAATGTTATTTGTCAGTTAAAAACCAGAAGTCTCTGTCGAAATACTTAAAACAAAGGAACAGAAAAGTAGCAGTTGGGACTTGAAACTTTAAAACAGCAATAAATAGACAAATGATCCTTGCCGCTCATCAAAATAAAAACTGATGCACAGAATTATGTATCTTAGTATAGTCTACTTGTGTGCCAAGTTATATTGAAAAGCTGGAACAGCATTGTGAAAGAATTTCACAGAAATTTCTATTTTTAGTAATCATGGAAACACTGTTCATCGAAATCAAAACCCATGCAGAGAATTATGTATCTTAGTGTAGTCTACTTGTGTGCCAAGTTATATTGATATTGCACCCAAACTGTAAGAGAAGTAGCATTTTGAAAGAATTTCACAGAAATTTCTATATTTAGTAACCATGGCAGCACCGCTCATCAAAATCAACTAGAAGTCTCTGTTGAGACTGTAGCTTTACTGGTTTATACTTAAAACAAAGGAAGAGAAAAGCTTTTTTAAAACAGCAATAAATAGAAAAATGATCCTTGCCACTCATCAAAATAAAAACGAATGCACAGAATTATGTATCTTAGTATAGTCTACTTGTGTGCCAAGTTACAATGAAATTGGACCAAAACTGTGGGAGGAATAGCATTTCGGAAGAATTTCACAGAAATTTATATTTTTAGTAACCATGGCAGCACCATTCATCCAAATCAAAAACCGATGCACAGAATTATGTATCTTAGTGTAGTCTACTTGTTTGCCAAGTTATATTGAAATCGGACCAAAACTGTTGGAGGAATAGCATTTTGAAAGAATTATACAGAATTTTCTATTTTTAGTAACCATGGCAACACCTTTCATTGAAAGCAAAAACTGATGCAAAGAATCATGTATCTTAGTGTAGTCTACTTGTGTGCCAAATTATATTGTAATCGGACCAAAACTGTAGGAGAAGTAGCATTTTTAAAGAATTTACAGGAATTTCTATTTTTAGTAACCATGGCAACACTGTTCATCGAAATCAAAAACCCATGCAGAGAATTATGTATCTTAGTGTAGTCTACTTGTGTGCCAAGTTACACTGAAATCAGACCAAAACTGTAGGAGGAGTAGCATTTTGAAAGAATTTCAACGAAATTTCTATTTTCAGTAACCATGGTAACACTATTCATTGAAATCAAAAACCGATGCACAGAATTATGTATCTTAGTGTAGTCTACTTGTGTGCCAAGTTATATTGAAATCAGACCAAAACTGTAGGAGGAGTAGCATTTTGAAAGAATTTCACAGAAATTTATATTTTTAGTAACCACGGCATCATCGTTCATCGAAATCAGAAACCGATGCAAAGAATTATGTATCTTAGTGTAGTCTACTTGTGTGCCAAGTTATATTGAAATTGGACCAAAACTGTAGGAGGAGTAGCATTTTGAAAAATTGTTTACAGACAGACGGACGGATGACGGACGCATTACTAACCAATAATCTCTTCTGGTCTCTGACCAGTAGAGCTAAAAACCGATGCACAGAATTATGTATCTTAGTGTAGTCTACTTGTGTGCCAAATGATATTGAAATCGGACCAAAACTGTAGGAGGAGTAGCATTTTGAAAGAATTTCACAGAAATTTCTATTTTTAGTAACCATGGCAACACCGTTCATCGAAATCAAAAACAAATGCATAGAATTATATATCTTAGTGTAGTCTACTTGTGTGTCAAGTTATATTTAAATCGGACCAAAACTGTAGGAGGAGTAGCATTTTGAAAGAATTTCACAGAAATTTCTATTTTTAGTAACCATGGCAACGCCGTTCATCGAAATCAAAAAACGATGCAAAGAATTACATATCTTAGTGTAGTCTACTTATGTGCCAAGTTATATTGAAATTGGACCAAAACTGTAGGAGGAGTAGCATTTTGAAAGAATTTCACAGAAATTTCTATTTTTAGCAACAATGGCAACGCTTCATCGAAATCAAAAACCGATGCAAAGAATTATGTATCTTAGTGTAGTCTACTTGTGTGCCACGTTATATTGAAATCGGACCAAAACTGTATGAGAAGTAGCATTTTGAAAAATTGTTTACAGACAGACGGAGGGACGACGGACGCATAACTATCGCATAAGCTCTTCTGGTCTCTGACCAGTAGAAAAAATTGAGCATTTTAATTTATAGTAGACAACATGTAGCAACATAAGCATTATTTGTTCATTTCTATAGTATGTTCAGGTAGCCCCCCTACTTAGCTTGGTCTGATTAATACCAGGACTAAAGTAAATCGGCATTCTGAATATTATGTATCATCCAAGCAAGTTTGGTCAACTGGCTTATATAGCTTCTTGGAAATGAAACCTACACCAAAAACTGCACCAAAAATGTTAACCTTCTCAAAAACATTGGCCTGGTCATTCCTTTGCTGATATTGCAGCATCTGAGACCTTGACTGGTACAATGAAACACATACACTAGAAGCATCTTCCATGCATGTTTAATCAATATTGGGCATAGAACATGTAGAAGTACTTAAAAAGAAAACTGCTCCAAACATGCCAAAAATCAACCTTAACCTAGGATGCCGATGCCAAAGGTACATATGACATAACCTCCCCCAACTTTTGAGGTGAGCTAAAAAGCAAAATTACGCAGCACAGTTAAGGTTACAAATGGAAATATCGGCGATTTTTTCAGATAAAAAATACATACTTTATTAGGATGAGCGATTCTTTTAAGGACTTCATTGATATCAAACAAATGTAATGTGGTTTAAATCTAAATGTTGGGGACATTAAGATTTTTTATTTAGACTTGTCATGTGATGTCGACGTCACATGATTTTTAACATTTATACTTGCAGTTTAGAGGTCATTTATAAATTCCAATATTGCAAGGGCATAACCAAGTTAGAAATCTTTAATCCGTTTCAACACTATATGTAGTATGTTAAAAATGCTGCGAACCTATATAGATTCCCTTTTTTAATTGCTAAAATTAATTTCTTGGACGGCAGGTTGAATATTTTGCTGGTCAACTACATTAAATATAGCTATAACTAATTTATTTGCAAGATTCCATGAGGTTTGCAGCACTTTTCAAATATCTTAAATTAATGCTTCTTGAGTTTATAATGTCCAAAATCTTGACAGGATACATTGAGAGTATGCCCTTGCAACAAATCGATTTATTAGGGCCCTTCTATTACTTTTTCTATGAATCTGCATACAAACACATGACAGTATCACTTGTCTGGAGAATGTACAGACAGTCATCTTCGCTAGCCAAGGGTTTCTGATACTCTACTCTCCTCATAAACCCTTGGCATACGGTGAAGTCAAAAGACGGGCCGGGATTGTTTACCGTCACGTGTTCTCAATTCTATCAGGTACTCACAGATTGCGTCATCGCCAGAAATAAAGACACGTGTTCAAAAAAATTAAATCAAAGTTTTTTCAAGAATAACTAGAAAACTGACCAGTCAGCAAGGGCCCCGCCATGGGGTAGAATTAAAAGGGTGCAGCTTACGGAATGATTCAAAATGTACGAAGAATAAGCAACAGCAACTGTATTCTTAAAATTTCAAGATAATTCCTGAACATTCAAAAACCTGAAAATAATATCCTTGTACTTACATTAGGCAGTAAAGAATGACTTAACATTGAATGTATATTTAAACAATTATGAAGCTTGTGTTATATAAAATCCAGCCTTCAATGAATGCAAATATCATGAAGGCTTGACCTTAACTTCAAACAAACAGCAGTTGCAGACAAAGGTTTTCATTAATCTTAAAGACAGATAAAGAAAAGCCTACTAAATTTTCTGCAGCAGGCTAGATAATTAATCCCAAGGGATTAATTGTACCCCTCTCATCATTTTCTTTTAAAGTTACAATAAGAACTTTTTCAGTATTAATGATAGAATGGGGTTTTTATACAACTACCTTAAAAATTAATAATATTCTTGAATTAACATAAGTAACAAAAGTAAATCAAAAAATCTTCTTTAATCTATTTCTTGTTTTTATAATTCAATGAAATCATAACTATTAAACAAAAATAAATTATGAAAATTTATATTCAAATCCACATTTCAGAGTGTTCATAGCATTCCAAATTGACTTAACTTCAAAATAAACTTCATTTGCAGACAGAGGTGGTAATTCATCTCAATGTGACAGATAAAGATAATGCTCTGGATTTTCTTCAAAAGGAAAGCTAATTAATCCCAAGGGACTCATATAGCAGCATTCAGTTTACAATGGGAACATCTTCAGCAGTTATCTCTCTTTGCCAATGCATTCTTATATAAAGTTAAGGAATGTACCCCACCACCCCAGCTCCAAACCAGGGGACATAGAGAACCAAACTTAGCATCAAAATATGTATTTCTGCCTACTGAACTACCATACCAAATTTGAACTTGATTGGGCAACCATAAAAAAAGTTGCCCATTCATTATTATGCATAGTTAAGGAATCTACCCCACCACCCCAGCTCCAAACCAGAAGACATAGAGAACCAAACTTAGCATCAAAATATGTATTTCTGCCTACTGAACTACCATACCAAATTTGAACTTGATTGGGCAACCATAAAAAAAGTTATTAGAAAAAACAGAAAATTTGTAGGCGGAAGAGTGACAGACGGACAGACAGACAGACAGAGTGATTACTATAGGGCACCCGCAAATCCTTGCGGGGCCCTAATTAAGAAGCAATAATTGAGTTATGTTTATTCATTATTTATAGAACAAATCTGAAGCTTCAATATAGATTCATAATCACATATTTAG
>NW_026918068.1:0-14016 GCF_032062105.1 Saccostrea cuccullata | reverse complement strand
GGAAACATTGCATAAAAATTTTCTGAAACATTTGTAAGGAACATTTTAAAAATGTTTTTAAAAAATTCTTTATAAATATCTTTGTTAGTTAAAAACATTTAATTCCGGATATTTTTCGGCCTAGGCACTGAAAATGTTTATTTAAAACATTAACTAAAATAATTATTTTTACTACAATTGAAACATTCTAATTATAGTTTTTGAAACGTTTTTTGGAAACATTTTCAAAATGTTTCTGAAACATTTATGTAATTGCGGCACAAATTAATTCATTTAGTAACTTTTAGAGTATGTTGTGAGGATTGATTTTAGAACATTCAATTTAATGTGTTTTCTTTTTTTAAAACGTCATTTTTCATTGGTCCTGTTATTTTCAAAATGCTCTTAAAACATTCAAATAATGTATGATTGCGATTTTCCTAAAATGTAGTTAATGAAAAAAAAGAATACATAGATAGAATAGTGTTGAAATGAGGAATTGTAGTAATTGCTTAATTGAAAGATTTTTTCCGGTATTTTTTAATGATTTTTAGTTTTGGCTTATTGAATAAACAGACATATATAAAGTCCTATGATTAAAACAAATCAAAAAATCAATAAATGAAAGGATAGGCAAACAAAAAAATTAAAATATAGATAAATGTATGAAATCATAAGCATTTAATAAAACCAATGTCTTTTTTTTTTAAAACAAAATGTTCTTCATCAAATCTGTGATCCACTCCCAGAATTAAACTCTAAGGCATTAGATAGGGATTGGCACACTGGTCAGTTTCAGTGTCATGATAACATATTATGCAATTCTCCTGCTGGGCAGCGCGTTACAGAGGATTTTGGAAGTGCAAAAATAGATATGTAAGGATATTTAAACCAAAATTTATTTTTGTAAAACTGTAAAATGTTTGCATTGTTTTAATACTATTTGAAATAAAATAGTTTACGGACCTCTGTATACTAAATTCAGTTTGGCTTCCTGTTTTATCAATAACGTGAGCAATATTAATAATCTATTTCAAGGGCAATCTAATTAAAAAAAAAATGAAGTAATAATTTTTCTACGCATCTTGGAATTTTTTTTAAGTGCTGCTGCTTTGAACATGATTCGCATATTATTATTTTAAATTTCAAGTATATGGACTCAGGATGAAATATGTACATATGTATGAACTTTACAAGGCATTTTATGTACTTATTAAAACAAGTTTTATATTTCACAAATGCACTAGAATTTTTTATTTAAGGGGGCCGACTATAGTTTCCATTGCGCAATACTTCGCGCATCATAGTAAAATGAAGCGTATTTACCGTTTTAATGCAATTTTTTTCGCAGAATTATTAAAATTAAACAAAAGTAAGAAATTATAGGTATAAAAAGTAATTACAATTTGATATAACTGATTTTTAACCGATTTTGCAACTGATAGGTAGGTTGACGTCGTTGTAGTATGTTTTTGACGTTATGATATCTGTAGCACTTAAAGAAAGGGGTAATAAAATATTATCAAAAAAAAGTAATAAACATACGCTCTTGAAATTTAAAACAGAGAAATTTGAGAATATCTCCAATATTTTTATTATGTTTTCATGTGAATCCATTGCGTACGTCATTTTTTGTAATACTCTATAAAAATGTAAAATTTGCTAAATTTTTGCATTTTGAGATGCTCCCACTGGTAACAAGACGGTAGAATTTTGCGTTTCTTACATATATTGTATAATATAGTTTTTACTCATCAAATATTGTAGTTTGAACAAAATGTCTATTGTAGTATTTGTATAATTTGCTTTAAAGTGCTAAAAATTGGCATTTTCCTATATAATTCTATAGTAAATGTACCTGTATTTTGAGACGGTCCCTCAAAAATACTTAGACGGTAGATATCCCCCAAACTTTGTATGTACACTGAAGTTAATGTAAGTTATATGTGGTACAAAAATGAAGAGTTTCGCTATTGTAGTTTTCACACAATAAAACTATAGTCGGCCCCTTAAGACATATTTCTTTTATTTATATATATTATATATTTATTATTTATATATTTATTTAAAAAAAAATTGTTAGGATCCGTGAGGTGAAAAAAACTGAGGCACCCAAACTTGAAAACCCTGCACACAAAAACGGTTTAATTGAATCAATAATTAATTCCCTCACGTTGCGCAATTTTCTTACTTTAGAAAGTTGACTTTGCTTTTATTTTTTGAAAAAAAAACTTTTTAATTTAATTTCATATTTATATAACTTACATTGACTTAAGTGTACATACATGCATTTTTGAGAAAATCTTCCGTTCACGAATTTTATGGGTTGTCTCAAATCAGGTGCATTTACTTAAGAATTATAAAGGAAATGCCAATTATACAAATACAACAATAGGATTTTAGTTGAAATTAGAATATACGATGATTAATCATATAGCATACATTATAAGTAAGAAACATCACAAAATGTCAATAATTAACGAATTTTGTTGTTGATATGGAAGACTACAAATTATGACGTATAAAAATAATTAATACAAAAAAATATTGAAAATAATTGAGAGATTCTCAAATTTTTATGTTTTAAATTTCTAAAGCATGTGTATGTATATAATACTTTTTCTTTTTTATAACATTTTTACTTCCCTTTCTTCAAGAGCTTCATTTTATCATAACGTAAAAAATACTATTACGACGTCAATGTACATATCAGTTGAAAAAAATTAAATGCTTATTTAACTACATGTATATAACAGAATATTGCCATTATATATGTATTACATGTATCACAAATGCTGTTTAATCTCAAAGGGCTAAAGAAAAAACCCATATCTGCCTTGCGTATTCATATCATCCAGCAGGATCAGCACTGCAAGTTGACATGGCTATAATTAGTGCTACATAATATGGATATATTTCAAGTTTTCACAAAATACTAAATGTACATGTATATTGAATGTTTTATCTAGAATTTCATGAATTTGAAAAAAAGACTCGAGTCTCTAGCTATAGATACATGTAAAATATTGCTTTCAAAATTTTGAATAATGATTATTTTTAATGATTCCCGGACTAAAGAAAAAAATACCCTATGCTGTCAAAATGGTGATTTTCCAACCTGTATCTTGTAAATAGATATACGGAAATATTTTTTTTTTTAAATTTTTCAGAAGGAAAGCTTTCATTTGTATGACCTGGATCTCATATTTGTTTCCTCATTACTAATATATACACTATAGGTAACATGCAAGAGGTCTATTGCTCATTAATGTTAACAGGGGGGCAACGGATAAAATCAATATCGAATGACTGAATATTGCAAGCTATCCTCTCTGAGAGTCAAAGATGGAAGTCTTTTTCTTGTTTCATTTCTTTCTGTTTTTCACAATAGTAATTAAAAGTAGTAAGTAATTTTTACATTATAATTATACATGTATTTATTCATTTAAATCATTAATTTAAAAATCTTCAAGTTCTTTTGTAATGTTTTTACTCTAAATGTTTAAAAAGTGATTAGTAAAAGAAAAAGCAAGAGAGAAATCTTACTTCTGCGTTTGAAAGTTTCAAAATTATGCGAGTTATCATTTATTATTTATTTGTTACACCATTTCCAGATATTTTTGCACGTTTAAAAAATAGATCTATTTCCAGACCAAGAGGACCCATGTTCGGATAAGGTTTATAAAGAGATCCCTGATTTGGCGAGAAGAAAGCCTTCGTATTTCATGGATTCTGCTCCCCTCTGTGACTACGACCTAACTTATGGATGGTACCGAGGAGAATATTCGCAAATGCCGACGTCTCCTCCATCATTGGCTAACTGTGGGACGCTTTATCCCTTCTGGTTAAATGGTAAGTTTCCCAATACAAATCTCTTAAGTCAATAAACCAAATATTGGAATGAAATTGATAAAAGTAAGCTTTTTAAAATTTGATATTGAAATGATATAAAATTTAGAACTTTACTTAAACATTAATGTTGTTCTTGAAATTGATTTGATAAAAGTTAAGTATACTTTTGTGAATTCAGTAAATTGTATGAGAAATATAAATTAAGAGAAAATAATATAGTGTCAAAGCAGTGTATTCATAATTTTTGTTTTTATGACGCCACAAACTAGTCCGATTTTATGTCTTTTTTCAAAAAAAGACAAAATGGACAAAATTTCAACAATTTTAGCTTTAAAATTAATAGAGAGCAAGTTTGTTCAGGAACAATATTGACATATTTCATTGATATTATCATTCTACACATTATATCAAAATATTGATCCTGAACACACATGCGCTGGTGACTTTAACTCAATATATCGACAAAATATTTTTACATTTTTCTGTAAAATTCATAAAAAAACTTACATTTACGTCATGTTTGTGACGTCATTACGTACATATGGCGTCATTACTTATGAGAATAATTAGTGCTTTGAAGTCAGCATATACTCCCCTGTTTAAGAACTTAATCAAATATACTTCCATCAAAGTTTGATTGGGGGGATATTGGTTACCGAATAAAGTTCTTTCATTTTGTGTGTTTTTTTTTTAAATAGAGTTAGTTCGCAAAGTTTTTGATCACAATGAAAAAAAGAATAACTTTTATAATTTTAATATCACCTCCGCACACCAACTCATCCTCACACTCTCAAGCACGTTTCGCTTAACGTCAGAGGATATGTTCAACCGAATTCAGAACTTTGTGAAATGAGTAATTAATTCGGGTTATAGGAGTTGAGCTTTTATTAACCCAATTTCTTCCGCATTCGATTACTACCAGACATTTTCTTTCTGCCAGCAGTTTCTCAGTCTAAAGTATTTTAAGTATGTGATACATAGGCATATATGTAGTTTGCAAAAGAAGGTAATGAGATAGGATTTCCTTTTTAGTACACGTGATAATTTTGATTTTATTCATGATAGTCAATGACATTTGTCACTCCGTGTGTTTCTTTCTAGGCAGTTCCTATCTATAAAAATGAACTTTTCCCTTAAAAAAAAAAAAGAAAACTGCAACAAAGGTCATTAAATCTTAACGTCAGTTTTTCTTTTCTGTTATCTGCTGGATTACAATATTATCATTACATTATTATACCTAACCGTTGGTAAATATATTAATTCGACTTGAATTCAAGTCGTAAAATAGTTATTTTAAATACATTAAAAATAGTCTTATATATTTCTTTTTTTTCAACTAAGGCAAACACCCACCTGTGAATGGTATGAGTACCCTCGACGCCTGCAAAGTTGGATTTGCTAGTGATTGTGTCGATAAGATCGAAATAGAAGTTAAGAATTGCAATACTTATATGGTTTATAAGCTACATCCGGTGGATTCCTGTAATTCAGCTTACTGTTTTGGTAAATTTTAATGATAATAAAAACATGTTGATCATGAACGTCGAAGAAAATTGCATTGATGTCGAGTGAAATGATTGTTCATGGAATATTTTTCTATGCTGCTTTTCTAACAAGTTCGTAATGTTGTAGAACCAAGCGGAAAATGTAAGTCTGATTCTTTTTTCTTTTCCAATTGTGGATAGTCAAGTACTTCAATTTACATAATGTGTAAATAAGTTTATATCATTTTGTATTGATTTCACTCTGATGACAATTTTTTTTTAATTTATCAGTATATCATTGATGCTGCAATCTTAATTGTTCTAAAAGCCAACATATACCCATTAATATTTACTAAAGATTGAACAAAGTGAACTATTTGACTTTATACATCGCAATATGAATTCCATCAAATCAAAGCAGCTGAGGCTTTCCAATGCATGGTACTAACACGCAAGAATTGTTGCCATTAAACCCAATAAAAATCAAAGTACTGAAAGTACTGAAAAGCGGTTAGCATGCTTTCATCTAATATATACCGAAAAAAGTGCATGAAATGATGATATTTAAGTATGCATATCTTTGTCCAATGTTATCAGAGAAAAAATAACAGGCATTCTGTTTTTGTAATACTTTACTTAATAGTAAAACCAATAACATTCCAAACTGATGTCACAGATGGATGCAATCTAATTTAAAAATTAGATGTTCCGAATCCGCTACTGCTTCTCAAACATCTAACAACATCATATTTGGGGTCATGTAAAGAGTGAATCTTCGATTAGCCAAAGAAAACGGTTTATGATTCCAAAATTACTTTAATTCAACGTAAGACAGTATCAATAATGATGATTTTAGCCGTGAATTAATTTAGAATTGTTTACCGAGGCTTGAATCTACATGGCCAAAGTTTTTGTGTTTACTAGTACATGTATTCATAATCGAAAGGTCGCTCTGATGTGACCCCGAATGGGATGTTAGATGTTTGAGAAGCAGTAGCGGATTTGGAACATTTAAATAAATTTTAATTAGATTGAAATGCATGTTTCAAAATTTAAACATGAGATTTCTTCAGTTTGAAAGACAGGAAGTGCATTTTTAAAAGTTCTCTCTTGGTGGCATCCTATCGTTCTCTGGATGAAAACAGTTATGTTGATGTTGAAATTTTAATTGTCTTTCATGCTCTATTGAATCTGAAGTTAGGTAATTGTAAAGCCTACTATAGCAAACAACTAAAAAAATGACAAATTAAATTCTTTAGAATAATGGATTTGGAGTAGTGTAGATCTACAGCTGGCTAGTCAGAAAAAAAAGGATGACTGAGCAGAGACTTTGTAAATGAATTGATATCAAAGAACTCCAGTTACAAGTGTAGGCTCATCGCGGGTATAACCTGTCAACGAGGATGTTACTTCTTCTGGAACGGATCCCACCTCTTGAACTTTCAGGAGTCAACTTTTCTTCTTAAATCGATCATTGATCATTCTGTATTTTTATACAGATACTGAATACTTCCGTTTAGTAATATTACGAACTACATTTGTACGGGAAGACTGGCGAGTAAACAAGAGTATCAAGCTTTATGAAATGTACTTTATTGACTTTTCAAACAAGTAAATGTTCGAATAAAGTAAATGGTATATGAGAATCATTTAAAAGAAGTCTTGCACAATATGTCTAGATAAGGACATAATGTGTATTTGCCATATACTCTTCATGCAACATTGCTCTCAAATAAAACATGTGAAAAGGAAAGTTGTCTAATCAAAAAATACTAGTATTTAAAAATTCAAATGTACACTTAAAGTCAGTGTAACTTAAGAAGTTATCAGTGTCTTCAATATGTCGGTTAAACATTATACACTGATTTCTTTTCTACCAATGTGTCTCTAAACACCTGTATCTTAATTTAATTCTTCTGAAACGCTCAAAATAATGATCGACAAACTGGACAAATTCAAATTTAAAAAATATTTTCACAGCTAATAATACGTTCCCTAGGAATTGATCAAATTTTCAAAACTTATAAATAAACATTTTTAATCAACCATACAGAATTACCGAAAAATAAGACAAAAGAGAAAGACTGTATTATTTGTCCGAATTACCCCGTGTCCACAATTGGACGGATCTCCCCTAGTATAAATTTTAAATTTTTGCTAATTGCCAAGATTTTTCATACCTCATTCTTCTGTGAATAATAATATCGGTTGATTTTTAGAAGAGGGTCAAAATGCCGATTAAAATTAATATATATTTATCCATTCTTTTTTTCAAAATTAATTTTACTACTTTAAGTGCCCCATTATTTTTTCAAAACTAAAAGTAAGCGATCCCTTATGATCGTTTGTACTTGTAATAAATTATCAAAGACGGAGCAGAGAATTTACCCCTGGGAGCTGAGCTTTTAAAACTGTTTATTAGACAGAGAAGAAAAAAAACGTTTCATTGTGGAGGCAATCCTATTGTTTCCATAAAAACGTTACAAAAAGTGTAAAACTTGCAGATGTATTCGGTGTTTTTATAAAAACGTTTTTCAGGTATGACTTGACTTAATAAATGGTGTTTCTTAATACTTTGGCAAGGAAAATCAAACTCATGAGAGATTTGCTGATGTTTTTGAGTCGTAATAACCTTCAACCTGCTGTATAATTAACCGTATCGTTCAACTTTCAAAAATAAACTAACAATTGCTATAAATCGCGATCGCACTATGTACATGTAATAAGGACGAAATTCTCAGTTCTTTGAAGTTAGTGTTCTAAGTATTGTCAATGCTTTGGTAAATACTAATAAGAATTCGATATAATCGTTGTAATAGCCACTCTTCGTAACAGCATATTGTCAGTCTTTCACCAGGGGGGGATCACGCCAACGGTATACAAATCATAGGAAGCGCTTTGCTGAAGTTACCGTTGTCGATAGGTAGCGCCTTGTGGAAGTTTCCGGTTTTGGTTGCAGAAGGATAAGGTTACGTGCGATAAAGCGATGTCGATAGGTAGCGCCTTATGGAAGTTTCCGGTTTTTTGGAGCCCATGCCATAAAGCGGTTAGCTAGCTAACCGCTTAAAAGGTCTTTCGAACTAGCCTCAACGGGCTTCCGTACATATGGGCGTCCTTAACCGTTATGAATCGTGTACAAATATATATTTGACTAGCAAACTTGTTTAATAAGAATGTGTTGAAGATACTCTTTGCACCTATGAATATACAAGAACAGTTCTTTCTCTATCTTATTTTGATGAGAGATTGTATGTAGTTTATCTTATTTTGTATATATTGCAGAAAGAGTGGAAAATTCCCCTTTCTCTCATGGATAAGTTAAATTTCTTCTGAAAAAATATTGATAAGAAGTGAAATTCAGACTTGAACCCAGCACTTTACCTGTAACAGAGACCACGAGCAGCATGACTTACGTAACAACCTTTCATAATTACTTTGCTTTGTACTTGCTCTGATCAGTTTTTTTGTGAGCATTTAAGAATTCATAAGTGTCGGTCATGTGATCGCCAAAGTCACGTGACATCACCAAAATGCTTTATTATGATACCTGATTAAAATCTTATCACAAGCTGACTTCATATTCAAACACACTATCCATATTTAATTAAAATCTAACTCATAATAAAATGTTTATTTTTATGCATTTTAAAGGACAACATAACTGTGAATCAAATTTCCGTTAAAGATGCATAAAAAAAATAGCACACTCTTAAATGACACGTAGGCATGGTAAACTGGGGAATCATTTTTGTGCGAATTATATGTCAACTCACTTTTATACGAGGGACGTTCAAAATAATGTCATGGGGGCTCTGAAAGAAGCAAAATACCCTTTTGCAATGATTTAGTCTTCATGATTTTACTTATTAATCCTTTTTTATTAAAAAGATGCCGTAAAATTATTTTTTATTTAATTTTTGATTGCATTTAGAACTCATTTTTGGATATGACCCTTAGTATACTGGAAAATGGCAGATCCAATGATTTCCTGGACTTGTTTCTTCTTTCTGAAAGGTGGTTTTTCAAGTTTGGAAATAGAAACACGTCAAAAGGGCAAAGATTTGGCGAATATTGCTAATGTGAAAAAATATTAACTTTCTTTTTATCCCGAAAACCCCTTTACTCTTCAGGGGCACGGGTTTGGACGCTCCTCATGAAGAAATTTAATGTAGTGGATCCCTGATTCTAGGTCCTTCCTCTAATAAACCTTTCGATTTTTTTGCAAAAAAATCGCTTTCTAGACTCCCCAGAAATTAAACTTGTCTCCCCGAATACAAAATTGAACAACAGTACCACTAATATTTAAGAAAATTGCATATAAACCTGTCTTTGTTCTCTTGCTTACCTTTGCTCTTGTCGGACCATTGCTGTTTTTATCAAGTTCATCTTATGGTAATTTTTTATTCAGTGTTTTAAGCAATAGATTCATGTTCCATTATCTGTTTGAATATGAAACAAACTTGGATTACTAAAGTTACTGATATTTTAAAATAATTGTTAAGACATTCCTATATCTTGTTTTCACTCATTTTTTCAAAATAAAGGGTGATCTTTGAGTACCAAGCTCTTTAACCGTCAAACGTTTCTTAGAAACATTGTAAACTTCTCCATATGATGTCTATCAAATTTGCTATGTGTCTCAAAGTCAGTCATACATCATTAGATATTATTTGTTGAAATTGGGCAAATAGTACATAAGTAGTTATATTTTTTGTTGCCAAGGATGGTACCCATTTTTGATGCCCATTATATAATTCTTTATTATTGAAATCCACTTGCTTATTTGTCTATAAAACAGGCAATGGTTGATGTAAATGTCACATATTTCAGTGACCATTTCTTTGGGATTTTTAACACGCTTTACAGCAGCTTTAATGAAGCTTTTATTTTTGTCCCCGCTTGAAAAGTGGGGGGTATTAATTTGGGTTTGTCCGTCGTTCGTGGTCTTTCTGTCTGTCTGTAACGCTTTCGTTTCCACACATATCTCAAGAACTCTTTAAGCTTTTGCGATGAAATTTAGCATAGCAATTCCCTATGGACTAAAGAAGACCCCTATTGATTTTGAGGTCAAAAAGTCAAAGGTCAAGGTCATAAATAAGCAAATTCTGTCTGTTATAACACTTTCGTTTCCACACGATATCTCAAGAACCATTTGAGCTATTGCAATGAAATTATACATAAGAACTCTTTGTAGTCTAAGGAAGACCCCTATTGATTTTGAGGTCAAAAGGTCAAAGTTCAAGGTCGTAAATTTATACATTCTGTCTGTGTGTAACACTATCATTTCCGGACGATATTTCAAGAAGATTTTGAGCTTATGCAATATACTTTTATATCAAAACTCCCTAGGACCTCTCTCACCCCTCTCAAAGTGCCCCGCCCCGTTTGATTTATTAGTATGTATAGTATTACATGTCGCTATTTTTAGCACAGGGGCATGAGGAGAGTTATTGCGTATAAAACAGGTTCTTGGAGGACGTTACATGTATGTTCTTATTACAATTATTAGAACTGTTTAATAAAGGCTAAATAAAACAAACACTGTGGATTGTGTAAAATTTTGACAATACCGAACATGAATTTATACATGTATGTGACTTCATGATTGCATATAATTTGCATCTTCATAAGCGGGCCCCCCGGTCTAGTGGTATGTCTATCGCTTTACATGTGAGAGGTCCCGGGTTCGATTCCCAAACGATTCATTCTCTTTTTTTCCCCGAAATATTTTTTTAACTAAATAATAGTATTCAGCATGTGAAATGAAAAATTTATGAGGTGTGGCTTGTACAAACTCATAAGATCATCATTACAGTGTGTTAAATATTCCATATAAAAAGAATCTTCTATACACATAATAAAGAATAAGCAATCAAATCTTTATATCCATATTACCATATTTTATTTATTTCAGTATACATGTACATACAAATTCAGTCAGGGGGATCCGACTCCCCACTCCCCCCGAACTCTGCATTGTTTACTTTTTCCCTAAGTGGGGGACAAAATTCTCTGAATTAGCTTGTCACTCTAGTTTACTGATTCTTTACCATTCATTTATAATGCAGTGTCTCGAATAGCCCTTTGTTTCCCAGCTTCTCACGATGAAACTATGTGATGAAAAGTGGTCACATAAACTGTTATCAATTCATTAAAGATTCAATAATGAGACAAAGTCTAGCTTAATGTCATATAATTTCTATGTTGTATGTTATCGAGCTTATGACATTATTTATTGAACGTCCCTCGTACATCTTTGTGCTGCTTTCAGCAATTACTTATTGCAGATGCGTGAAGCTTTTGCATACACTTTATTAAGGCATGTCATATGGTTGGGTTCATTTTTATACAAATCATATGTAAACTTTTTGTTTATCTCAATCTCTCAAATAGAGGGCGTTTTACGCTCCCCTCCAACACCCCTGTTATCGTCTAAATTACAAAAATCTTGTAAAACAAAAATAAATTGTAGATTTCCAACAACTTGGTTTTCTTTTTTGAAATTGAAATTAGAAATATCAATCTGTAGCACTTCTTTTGTTCTTTCAAAATTTGGATATATATTAAAATAGCTTCAATATATAAAATACATTTTCATTTTGAAATCAAGGAGACAAGGATAGAAAATATTTACTACCAGCGAGCTTAAAACACGTTACATCATTGGCAAAACATACAAAACAATCAATGTTTACACAATGTTTGATGCCATTTAATTATTTGACAATCCAAACTACTTTTTAAACGACAACAGAGGTGTAAACGGAGAGCACCCTCTGGTTAGAGCTTCCATGTAGTTTCCCGTAAAAGGAAGCCTAAAGATTCCACCAAGTTTCCATTCCACGGAAACCACTACGCTTCGATTCCATCTAGTTTCCTGATGCTGGAAACCAGTGGAATCTTCAGGTTTCCCATTACAGGAAACTACATGGATGTTTGGGAAACTTCAGGTTTACAGAGGTTTCCGTTGTTTGGGATACCTTATGGAATCGGAGCGTAGAGTTTTTCCCTGTCACGGAATAGCCTGGCTTCCGCTGCAGAAACCACTGGGAAACATGATGTGAATTTGAGATTTACATGGGGGTTTCCCAAAGTTTCCCATGATGGGAAACCGCTTTTTTCACCTAGTGTTAACATGACTGCTCGTATTCAAATCAGAGCAGCAGCATAAATAGTGAGCATCGGCTCATGGATTTCTCATATATAATATCATATTTTTTTCTGTCTCAAAAAATCTTACATTAAGTGGATAGTTTGGTTTCAATAAAATAACTTATTATTCAAGGTGTAACTGAAGTTCCACAGGATCCCACGGTTTCTTATCATGGAGTGTCATGGGAAACGTCTACGAAAGGAATACAAACAAATCATGAGCCAAGTGTTAATCTTAAGTGTGGTTTTACCCCTCTAAATAACAATTTATTATTCTACGAAATATCATGGTATGTAGACAATTTTGAAGTACTGAAAGGTCAAACTGTGGCTTCAGATTCACTGGACAAAGCACAGCTGTCAGCATACCATATACTTAGTCACAACAAAAAAGCTGGATCAATGGTATGTAAATTATAATGTAATAAGGTACAGAATGAATGAACGTTTCATTATATTTTCTTCACTATGCTATTTCCTACCAATGTATCTTTGTTCTTATTTTTTTTCTTTAAAGATTCAGTGTGTTGTGGGGGCAAAACACAAAGAAGACGGAGTTGTTTGTATAACGAAATCTAGTCCACTGTTTTTTGCAGGCATTAAGGTAATTGATAAAGTTTTCCATAAATTTCAGGAGGCCTAAACACAAACAATCATGATATTATACAATTAGTGCATGATATATATTAGGGAAAGTGAAGATTTCTTCTCCAATAAAAAAAATCATATTCCCCGAATCAAAGCCAGAATAGAAATATGATATTTTTCATGGGCAAAGAAATATACACATCTTCTCTCTCTATCATGCAATAAATTGCGTTTGTTATACAGAATCAAGTACAATACACGGGTATAAAGAACATCCAAATAATAACGTACGTAAGCATTAGATAAGAACAATATAAAACAAATGTTAGTCTACCAATAGCCACGTTTTATAAAAGAAAAGTTCGTGACAAGTCATTGTGATTTAAACACTGGTAACCTTAGAATCTCACCCATTAAAACACTTTTCAAAATGTGTATATTTAACAGTTTTGAATCGACAGAATCAACCAACGATTTAACAATCCCACTCAGTAGAAAACATCTCAGTTGCCGCATTCTGGCGTCACAAACGCAGTGCAAACACAAACGCATGACTGTCTCGGCCAAACATATTCTTTTTTTCTAGTTTAATTTATTTGACGTATAATAATATATTTTCTTTTTCATGGCAAATGTAAAAAAGAGTTATAAATCGTGAGTATAGTTCGCCTTCTACAAAATTACAATCCTCCTGCAGACTTTATTGTCCTATATCAAGAAAATTGAAATTCCAAATTATGTCCTTACACAATAACTAAACATTGGTAATATCGAAAGAGATTTAAAGATACAGACATTGAAAAAAGCAGATAATGTATAGTAAAAAGTATTCAAATTTTATTTGAATAAGTTGCTAGTAGTCGTTTCTCAATTTGTTGAAGAATAGGATGAATCTCTAAAACCGTTTGAAAACTGCTTTCAAACGAAACTGTTATTTTTTGTATCTTTTCGTTAACAGGTT
>NW_026918067.1:95000-137374 GCF_032062105.1 Saccostrea cuccullata | reverse complement strand
AACTTTCATTCCCAATTGTGGCCCCGCCCTTCCACCAGGGGTCATTATTTGAACAATTTAGAATCTACATTATATCAGGATGCTTCCATATAAGTTTCAGCTTTTCTGGCCCAGTGGTTCTTGAGAAGAAGATTTTCAAATATTTTTCCTATATATTTCTATATAAAACTTTGATTCCCCATTGTGGCCCCGCCCTTCCCCCGGGGGTCATTATTTGAACAATTTAGAATCTACATTATACTAAAATGCTTCCACATAAGTTTCAGCTTTTCTGGCCCAGTGGTTCTTGAGAAGAAGATTTTTTCCTATATATTTCTATGTAAAACTTTGATACCCCATTGTGGCCCCGCCCTTCCACCAGGGGTCATGATTTGAACAATTTAGAATCTAAACTACACCAGGATGCTTCCACATAAGTTTCAGCTTTTCTGGCCCAGTGGTTCTTGAGAAAAAGATTTTCAAAGATTTTTCCTATATATTTCTATATAAAACTTTGATTCCCCATTGTGGCCCCGCCCTTCCCCCGGGGGTCATGATTTGAACAATTTAGAATCTACATTATACCAGAATGCTTCCACATAAGTTTCAGCTTTTCTGGCCCAGTGGTTCTTGAGAAGACGTTTTTTAAAGATTTTTCCTATATATTTCTATGTAAAACTTTGATACCCCATTGTGGCCCCGCCATTCCCCTGGGGGTCATGATTTGAACAATTTAGAATCTACACTACCCCAGGATGCTTCCACATAAGTTTCAGCTTTTCTGGCCCAGTGGTTCTTGAGAAGAAGATTTTCAAAGATTTTTCCTATATATTTCTTTATAAAACTTTGATTCCCCATTGTGGCCCCGCCCTTCCCCCGGGGGTCATGATTTGAACAATTTAGAATCTACACTACCCCAGGATGCTTCGACTTAAGTTTCAGCTTTTCTGGCCCTGTGGTTCTTTGCATTTTCACTACTGTATATAATCAATAAAACCCCATCCTAACTTCAGAACCCCTGACCCTGGGGCCATAAAATTCATAATTTTAGAAGAGGCACTCTTGCTTGTCAAATCTATTTACTTAGTTAGTTTATTTTATACCCAAGAGCAGAGAAGAAGATTTTCCATGAGATAATGCATTTTCACTATATAATTTATGGCACCTGATCTCACCTCTGATGTCTTGGGGATCCATGTTTGCTCTGCTCTTATTTTGAATTGTTTTATGGACTTTGAGATTAAATACTGTTCGTTATCTCCATATCCTTCATATACCCCCACTCTAGCACTAAACTCCTGATTCTGAGGCCATGAATTTCACAATTTTGGTAGAGGACCCAATGCTCATTACATTCATGCTAACAGATTGCCTGATTGATGTCCAGGAATAAAGTAGAAGATTTTGTAAAAATTCATTAATTTTAGTGGTTTTAGCCCCACCCCTCTGGCCCCAAGGAGGCAGGGACCGTGAAATTCAAAATTTGTGTTCCCCTTTACACATAGATGTCTTACACAAAATTTGGTTGAAATTTGTTCAGTGGTTTTAGAGTAGAAGCTGCAAATGCTCAAATGTTAACACACGACGTACGACGACAGATGAAAACGGATAGCAATTGGTCACTTGAGTGACTCAGGTGACCTAAAAATAAAATGCAGCATTGTTTAGGATGCAAAAAGTGTTGGGGCCTAATTTATAGGGCAATGTTTACTGTGAAACTGTATCACACAAAGACTGTGAGTTTATGATTTTATATTGACAATCATTCACGCCTGCTAATCGATCAGTTGCACAACCAGCAGTTGTGTATAACAATCAAAAAAGATTGATTTCCAGTTGTGCATTTGATGCAAGTACTTCCAGCACATAGGTAGTAAATTGGCCCAATTCAGGCAATAATTAATATTTTTATTAAAATATAAGAATGTGATACCATGAGCAATTTACTTTTATGCCCCCGTAAACGAAGTTTCAGGGGTATATAGTTTTTGTCATGTCCCTCTGTCTGTCTGTCTGTCTTTCTGTTTGTCAATTTGACCGCAAAAACTTTAACCTTGCCCATAACTTTTGATCTAGTGGAGCTATGACTTTCATATTTCACATATTTATTCCTAATGACAAGACCTTTCTTTGGGTACCACCACATTTGACCTTGACCATGCAGATTGACCCACTTTAAAACAAAATTCTAAATTTTTTACTTCAATGGTAGATAATAGGACTTTTATACTTTACAAATATATTCTTTGTGGTAAGACTTTTTAATTAATACAACCAAACTTGATCTTTTGACATGACCTTGGCGATTTACTCAGGTAAAAAACTTTAAACTTGGCAATAACTTTTGAACAGTAAGGGAAAGAGCTTTCAAACTTTACATATGTAATTCTTGTAAAAAGACTCTTCATTAGCTACAAAGAACCTTGACCCTTTGACCTTGACCTTAAGTTTGACCTACTTTTAAAAACAAACTTTAACCACATCTTTTAAAGAGTAAGAGCTAATGCTTTTATATTTTACATATTTAATTCTTGTGACAAGACCTTTCATTTGATATCAAGACCTTTGATCCTTTGACCTTGACCTTAAAGTTTGAACTGCTTTTAGTTTTTTTTTTAAACCTTGGCCATAACTTTTGAGCGGTTAGGGCTACAGCTTTGTTACATTTGTATTCTTTGTGGAAAGACCTTTTATTGGATACCAATAATCTTGACCTTCTGACCTTGACCTTGGAGTGTTCCGGACTTATGAAAAACATTAGCCTTTGCAATAAGGATATGGAAATAACGAACAGTATTCAATCTCAACGACCATTAAACAAATATACAAAACAAGAGCAGAGCAAACACGGACCTCCGAAACATCAGAGGTGGGATCAGGTGCCATGGAGGAGTGAGCATCCCCTGCTGACCGGTCACACCCGCGGTGTGCTCATTGTCATAATCAGGAAATAACGGAAAAAATCCGTAGTCAATTCAGTGTATAAATAATGGACTAACAATTGGTATGAAAAACGTCAGTCAGCATTTCATTCAATGATAAATTGTATTTGCTGACAAGGTCATTGTATCGACCATAGAATTTACAAAATATTTTTTAATAGTTGGGGCTAGGACTTCGATACTTCATAAATGTATTCTTTGTATGATAATTGTAACCTTGACCTTTTTACCTTGACCTTACAGATTTCCAGACTTATGAAAAAATATTTACCTTGGCAATAATTTTTCAATAAGGGCTGGGGATTGTATGTTTCACATATGTAATTCTTGTGACAAGACCTTTCATACAATACCAATAGCCTTCTGACCTTGAGCATGTTAATCTTTTAACCTTGGCCAAAACTTTTGAATGGTTAGTGCTAAGGCTTCCATACTTACACATGTGTTCTTTGTGTTTGATTGGATACCAATAATATTGACCATCTGACCTTGAAGATTTCTTACCTTATGAACTAGAACTAGAAATATGCCCATAGGACAAGAATGCCCCGCCAAGGATATATTACTAAAGAAACATGAAAATTTGTATGTGTATAAAATTTGATCAGTTTGGTTCAGGAAGGGCTTATAGTTACTACGGAATAAAAATGAAGGTCAGATCCAGCATCTGAGGCAAGTCTGGTAGTGTCCATCCCTAGATCCATCATCCATGCAAGTTTAGTTCAGGCAGGGCTTACAGTTACTTGGGAATGAAAATATAGGTCAGATCCAGCATCCAAAGCAAGTCTGGTAGTGTCCATCCCTAGATGCAACATACATGCAAGTTTGGTTCAGGTAGGGCTTATGGTTACTTGAGAATCAAAATATAGGTCAGATCCAGCATCCAAAGCAAGTATGGTAGTGTCTATCCCTAGATGCATCATCCTTGCAGAGTTTGGTTCAGGTAGGGCTTATACATGTAGTAACTTGGGAATCAAAAATAAAGGTCAGATCCAGCATCCGAAGCAAGTCTGGTAGTGTCCATCCCTAGATACATCATCCATGCAAGTTTCATTCAGGTAGGGCTTACAGTTACTAGGGAATAAAAATAAAGGTCATATCCAGCATCCCAAGCAAGTCTGGTAGTGTCCATCCCTAAATGCAAGAAGTTTGGTCAAAGAAGGGCTTAAATTCCTTAGGAATGGACTTGCTCCAAAAACTTTCACATAGTCACTCATCTGGAAAATGTAGGTCAGATCCAGCATCCGAAGCAAATCTGGTAGTGTTCATCCCTAGATGCATCATCCATGCAAGTTAGGTTCAGGTAGGGCTTATAGTTCCTTGGGAATGAAAATGTAGGTCAGATCCAGCATTTCGAAGCAAGTCTGGTAGTGTCCATCTCTAGATGCCTCATCCATGAAGTTTGGTCAAAGGAGGGCTTAAATTCCTTAGGAATGGACTTGCTCCAAAAACTTTCACATAGTCACTCATCTGGAAAATGTAGGTCAGATCCAGCATCCGAAGCAAGTCTGGTAGTGTTCATCCCTAGATGCATCATCCGTGCAAGTTTGGTTTGGGTAGGGTTTATAGTTCCTTGGAAATCGACCTGCTCCAAAAAAACTTTTACCTGGTCACTCATCTGGAAAATATAGGTCAGATCCAACATCCGAAGCAAATCTTGTAGACATGACAAACACTATATGCCCCTGCACATTCATGGTGGGGCATAAAAATAAAGTTTGATTAGTACAAAGGAGCAGATTTCAAACAATTAATTATGTTCGGTATGTAAGTAGCCCCCCCCCCCCAGATACCCCTGTCCCTGGGACCTTGAAATTCAAAATTCTGGAGAAAGGGCCCTTGCTCATCATAACTATATAGTTAGTTTATTTGCTTAATACCCAGGGGAGTAGAGAAGAAAATTTTCAAAGATTTAATTTACTTTCACTATATAATCATTTAGAGCCCTGTCCTACCACCAAACCCTGGGGGTCATGAAATCCACAATTCAAGGCACTCTTCCCTATCATAACTACTGTATTAGGGGAATTTTTTAAGTGCTGCTAATATTTACTAATTTTTATGAGTTTTATAAATCCATTAAATTTAAACGGGTAAAATTTCACATAATTCATCAAACGGCTCGTGTTAATTTTCAACATCGTATGTGTAAAAGTAATGCTAACTGCAATTAAGCTCACTCCCTGGAAACTATATATTAATTAGTACTGTTGGTATTTTGAGCAATTTAAGTCAATCATCAAATAGAATCATAAAGGTAAATCTTAATTAACTTGTAAAAATTGTACAAACATCGTCAATTAATTAATCAGTTAGACATACCCTGTTACTGTTTTTTTTAGTATTTTTATGAGACGCATAACTTCTGATAATTAAGAAATAATTACAGGTCTTCAAATTATACCCGTGTTTTTAATCTTTGACACTTTCTTCTATTTCATTTGCTTTGAATAAAACTTTGACTTCTTAATGAATACACTGTACATGTATACTTTCACTTCAATTATGATAGTTTGTGTTGTCTTTCTTTGTTTTCGGTAAATACCACATGCACGTGGTGTGCCTAGCTATGTGTTTTATAAAACCTGAATACATGAAGGATGCGTTGTTCATGTATATAAAGGTAAATGATAAAAAATATACATAATGTAATTTGTAACATTGTTTAAATTGTTATAATTTAATAAATCTCTCTCTCTCTTTCTCTCTCTCTTATATCAGGTTTTTGGAGAAATTATTTGTATGTTAACGCAATTTGACATCAGATGATTTTAATTTTTACAGACATGTTCAATTCATAAAAAAAATAACGCATAAAAATTTAAATAACCCTTTTTTAACCAAATCATTAAAAATTTACAGCAGAAAAAATTACCAGTTATACTGTATGTGCTTAGTTAGTTTATTAAATATCTAGGAGCAGAGAAGAAGATTTTCAAAGAATTAATGCATTTTCACTATATAATCAATAGAGCCCATGACCCTGGGGCCACACAATTTTGGAATACACACTAGCACTAGATTTACCCCTATCCCCATATATTCAATAGGGTCATGAATTTCACAATTTTGGAAGAGGCACTCCTGCCAACTATATCTTTGTACTCAGTTTATTTAATACCCAGTCGCATAGAAGAAGATTTTCAAAGAATTAATGCATTTTCACTATATAATCAATAGAGCCCCGCCTTAACACCAGAACCTTGACCCTGGGGCCATAAAATTCACAATTTTGAAAGAAGGAGCCTAGTTCAACAAAAGTATGTACTTGGTTTGTTAATTAAATACCCAGGAGCAGAGCAGAAGATTTTTAAAGAAATAATGCATTTTCACTATATTATCTATAAAGCCGCACCCTAGCACTAGAACCCCTGACCCTGAGGCCATGAATTTCACAATTTTGGTAGAGGACTCAATGCTGATAACAATCATGCAAACAGTGACTGCTTGATGTCCCGGAGTAAAGAAGATTTTTAAAGATTGCATCAATTTTACTGGTTTTGGCCGCACCCCTCAGGCCCCAGGGACCATGCAATTCATAGTTTTTGTTCCCCTTCACCCATAAATGCTTTATGCCAAAATTGGTTGAAATTGTTTGAGTGGTTTCAGAGAAGTTTAAGTAGTGAAAATGTTCAAATGTTGCCATTGTAACGCACACCGCATGTCGTCAAATGGATGAAAGTTTATAGTATTTTATAGCAATAGGTCACTTGAGTGAAAAATTAATCAGGTGAACAATATCTAAAAAAAAACTTGAATATACATGTGTACACTACCAGATAATGTTTCCACTTGAGTTTCATCTTTCCTGGCCCAGTTGTTGATACAAATCATTTTGCTACATTTTGTTGTTTTTAATTTGATACCCAATTTTGTGCACAACCTTACCACCAGGTGTCATGATTTGAACAAATTTTTTAATCTTTCGCTACATTACCAAACGACAGACTTGAGATTCATCTTTCCGTTCAGTTGCGAATAGATTTTTAAAAAAAATTTGTACTTATTTCTAAAATTACGCCGTGATACCGTGTCCATGATAGAAATTGAATAATCAATAGTAAACTACAGTAAAAGAAATTAGATAATGCACTTTTTTTCAAAACTTCGTGAAATTGAAACTGAAAGAGTTTTACACCTTTTAGTATTGCAATACAAAGTAGAATGGCGAGTACCTGGCCTGGCAGTTATCAAACTTACTACCGCTCTTTTGAACATGAAAAGCATTTGGCTCAGGTAAGCAAAACAAATCTCACGCGATTTTCTCAAGCATAACATTGTTTACAGTAGTGACAATCAAATGACTTGAACAATCATTATGCCATTGTTACAATGTATTGCCATGGGTTGAACTCTAGATAATCGATTGTCAAATAAGGAAAGTTTATATATTTTATTAGCTTTCAAAAGTTACGATTTTCAATAAAAATTAATGAGTTTAGTGAAAATTATCTTCAAAAATGTATCATCTGAAGACTAGCTACCGTCATTCAGCGAATGTTTAGCAAGAAATTTCAACAAGATTTATTTCTAAAATTTCTTTATAAGCTTCAAAATGATCCATTTTGCGTTTTCTTTACTAGGCCCTAGCACATTGTTCCCATCCAACAGACATTTTCTTCCTCCACCGAGAAAGAGTTCCTTCAATCACAAATCAATTTCAATCTTACATTTTGTTGTTTTTACATTTGTAGTTTTTTGTGATTTTTAGACAATCTGTAGGACACTGTGTCCAACAGATTTTTTACCTCTTTCGCCAACTCTGCCAAAGGATGCTTTCACTTGAGATTCATCTTTCCTGATTCAGTTGTTCTTAAATAGATGATTTAAAAAAAAATCCTACTTATTCCTACGTTAAAATTTGACCCCCTTTTGTGGCCTAACCCTACACCTGGGGTCATGATTTGAACAAACTTGAATATATACTACCTAGGGATGCTTCCACCAGTTTAATCTGTCCTGGCCCTTTGGTTCTTGAGAAGGAAATCTTTAAAAGATGCCATGTATATTTCACCAATTCATAATTTTCTACCATTGGAAGAGGATGTGGCCCTTCATTTGAATAATCTTGATTTCCCTTTACCTAAGGATACTTTGCGGCAAATTTGGTTGATATTGATCCACCGGTTGTTGAGAATTTGAACAGTTTACTCTGACAAAGGCAAAGCCGACGACAACAAACAACGGACAAAGTTTGAACATGAAAAGCTCGCGTGAGCATTTGGCTCAGGTAAGCAAAACAAGGGGGCCAATGGCCACATCACTTAAATTAATAACTTTTGTGATGCAGTTCTTTACCAGAGTTTTCCTCTTCTTAAATCTAGTGTTGCCCATTATCCCCCCTCCCCAATCCCCATCTTGATTTTAATAATTTAAAATCTACACTACCCCAGGATACTTTCACCTTAGTTTCAACTTGTCTGGCCCACTGCTTCTTAAAAAGATCTTTTCCAATATATTTCTATATAAAAACTTGTATTCCCTATTGAGGCCTCGCCCTAATATGCCTGGGGGTTATGATTTGAATAATTAAAATTCTACACTACCTCAGGATGCTTCCACATATGTTTCAGCTTTTCTGACTCAATGGTTCTTGTGAAAAAGACTTTTAAAGGTTTTTCCTATATATTTCTATGTAAAACTTGGATTCCCTATTGTGGACCCGCCCTAACCCCGGGGGTCATGAGTTTAATAACTTAGAATCTACACTACACTAGGATGCTTCCACATAAGTTTCAGCTTTTCTGACCCAATGATTCTTGAGAAGAAGATTTTAAAGATTTTTCCTATATATAAAACTTGGATTCCCTATTGTGGCCTCGCCCTACCCCTGGACATCATGATTTGAACAATTTAGATTCTACACTATCCCAGGATGCTTCCATATACGTTTAAGCTTTCCTGGCCCACTGGTTTCTTGAGAAGATTTTTTAATGAACCCCCCAACCCTTTTTTTGTCTTTCCTTGATTATCTCCCCTTTGAAGGGGACATGGCCCTTTATTTTCACAATTTAAACTCCCCATTACGCAGGAGTCCCTTAGACCAAGTTTGGTTAAAATTGGCCTAGTGGTTCTTTAGAAGAAGTTGAAAATGTGAAAAGTTTACAGACTGATGGACGACAGACAAAATGTGGTCAGAAAAGCTCACTTGGGCCTTTGGCTCAGGTGAGCTAAAAAGACGAGAAACAAATTTAGTCAGATAAGCTCAATTGAGTCTTTGGCTTAGATGAGCAAAAGAGATTGTTCTGCATAAATTTAAAACAGGGAAAAAAATAAATTTATTTGTTATTCCCTTGATTTTTTAAGCAATAACTTCATTCTTATAATTTACATTTAGTATGAAATATTTACATTTCATTTCAAATACTTACATCAGTAGATGTTCTTTCTGAGTGTGTGACAATAATAAACATTGGTGCCTTAGTGCCTCCAAAAGTCTTGATTGAAGTTATCCAAAACTTCAGGTAGTCTGAAATAGAAATAGGGCATCGTAATAGGACAAAACAGACAGACAAACATCATTGACGATTACTTATACTTCTTTTGTACTTACAACAGTGAACAGGAACATGAGGAACAGGCCTTGTCTTTAAACAAAAATGCAAAAACGCTCAATAATTATGTAAAAACACACATGAGATTTTTAATTTTATGTAATTGCTAAATGTTTCATGGGTAAATAATGAAAATTAAACTGCCTATGAAATTGAATTTAAAAATCACTAAGTCTTACATAATTATATTCAACAATTAACTACTGTGTATAATGTCAGTAGCAAATAGTATATCTATGTAACAAACCATCAGGCAATCTCATAATTATTATATTAAACTTATCAAAGCTTAAGTATGCAAGCTGTTCTAGACAGAGGGATTTTTATTAATTTATCCTGTATTTTGCTGTTAAATTATTTTGGCCCATAGTGGTCCTTCTTTTCTCTCAGGGTACTTTATTTGAACAAACTTGGATCTTCACTATGAGAGGATGCTTCTGATTAAACCTCTTTGACTCTGAATGGTTCTTAGAACATTTTTTGAATGCCATTAATTGATCATTTATTTTTAATTATCTTTCTCCTTTAGAAGATGGCTTAGTCCTTCAGTTACCCACCACAATTTGTAAAAAGTTTAATTGAAACTTGTCTACTGGCCCTTTAGATATTGCAAATAATGTGAAGTTAACAGTCAGAAAAATAGATGCTTAATGGCCATAATGAAGCCCCCTCCCCCTTCCCACCCCCTTAGCCCACCTTTAAACTTTCTGTAATTTTTTTATTTTCTCTTACATTTTTTGGGGAAGCTTGAATGCCTAATACAGCATATTTTTTTTTATCTTGATGAGTGTAAGCCTCACAGACAAAACTTTTAGATCACAACATAATGCCTTACCTTTGTAAGTCCACACAGAGAAGATTGATCCTTCTTGATTATCTTTCTCCCTATCGACAACATCTTCAAACTTCTTTGTCATGTCCAACACAAGGATAAAGAAGGCCTTTGGTGTAACGTAAATTTGGTGACAGGCATAATATGCTAACTGACCAGCAAAATCCAGCATGCTGACAGTTGGTAAATTCTCTTTTTCAGACAAGATTTTCTGAAAAATTTCATCCTTAACCATTTTCTGTGCCTCTGAGGAGAGAACACTGGCCATAACCTCTACTGTATTGACTTCTTCTTTGACTTCAGTTGGTGGGCTAGGCAACTCAACTTTCTCTTCTTCTCGGCTATAGATTTGCTTCTCTTTATCAGTTTTTTTCAGTTTGGAATTGTCTCTATTTTCATTTGGATTGGAAATGTCAACTTCACCGCTAATTTTTGGCTTCAGGTCCGCAGCATTTATCCTGATAAACGTCTTCAATGGTGAATCGTCATCAGCTACTGTTAGTACATGTAAATAATTTAATCATCTTACATTCTAAGTTCATGTACTCTAGAAATACTTATTTTAACATTAAAATTTATCACAGATATATTTTTATATTAACCATTTTTTAATGAATATGATATTTTTTTAAACAAGAGATGTTTGGAAAACACCTATGCCCCCTCCCCCCAAATTGGAATTTTACCAAGTCCAAAAGGGCATCACTCTGTCAAAAATGGTGCGATCAAATTTCATTTCAAATTTCATGTGCAAGGGTTGGAAACTGAATAAAAATTCTTTAAGAAGGGGCATGGAAAAAACAGAACTTGACCTAGATTTATGTGATATATCTGTATATCAAATTTCATTTCAATATGTGCAAGGGTTGCGAATAAAATGAATGGAAACTAACGTGGACAGACAGACCAACAGACAGCAGCAAAGCAATATGCATTCCCTTCTTCAAAAGGGGCATAATAAATAACATTGAATATAGAGTGGTACTTTTGTATCATTATAACAGTAACTTGATCCGAAGAGTGGTATATCATTCATTGAGTTGACAGAAGCAGATCATTAGATCAAACAAGATGAGAAATGTCAAGTTTGATCTGATGATCTGCGCCTGTCAATGAGACATGATAGTTATGCGGCTCTTTGGATCAAACTACTGTTATACATATTTTTAATTTTAATATAGAAAGGCTCCTTAAACATGTTAAAACCTATTTCTGTGCTTATTCTGCTTTAAGAAATAGTGTCTGCCACCATCGTACACTTCAAATTTTGCAAATATTATGTAAACTGCATTGAAAAAATCACATATCTCAAATGTCTACGGTGGCAGAGTATGTTTTCTTTAGGTCTTTGGCTCAGCTCCAAAGACTAAAAATCTAAAATCTGTAAAAAAGCAAAATATGTCTATATATCCTGTGTATGTGTATCAGTTACCTTCTAAAATCCCATCTTTAACAATGAAAAGATGTTGATGGACTTCCAGTCCCCTGGTGGACTCTGTAACTTCACCGATATTTTGATGTTGTCCTCTTAATCTCTTCAGTAGCGTTGTTTTTCCAGCCTCAGCACATCCAACAAGTATTCCTCTGGCATGGGTGACAGTTGTCTTCTCCTTTCTCAAGAATGTCTTTAATCCCTCTACTGGATCTAAAACACCAAAAGTTGGATAAAAAACTTAAAAGTCACAATAATGCTCCCTGGAAACATGATTTGAACAAACTTGATTCAACACTTCGTTCAGAAGGTTTTCTGTAAGTTTCAAATTTTGGGCCCACTGGTTCTTGCAAAGATTTTCACTTAATTTGTCACTATTTGTAAATTATCTCTTCTTGAAAAAAGTGTGGACCCTCACTAGGAAAAAAGAGGCCCATGGGCCACATTGCTCACCAGAACACTTTGGTTAATTCAGTATTTTATGAGTGATATAAACCTATCCCTAAAAAAATTATTCAAGGGTTTTAATTAGGGCATATAGCCATTCATTTGAACAAAAATGATTCACATTCACCCACCCAATGATGAATTGTGGCAAGTTTGGTTAAACCGGCCCAGAGGTTCTTGAGAAGATGTCAAAACTGTGAAAATTCTACAGACAGACAGAAAGACGGACCACAGACAAAATATGATCAGAAAAGCCCAGGTGAGCTAATAACCTAATTAACCTTTGCTGCAAACTAATACGGCCCTATAACATGTAGAACAAGAACATCTGATCATGGACATGATGTATCTAGAATTTCAAAAATCTTGTAAAAAAATTTTCTAATAGCAAATTTATACTCTATAATTGCCAGTGAGCATAGCATTTCAAGTTAATAGTACAGTCAATTCCCTACAAAGTCAACATAGCCTCACTTTAACACTAGAATCCCTGACCCAACTGGGCCAATTTGGAACTTACAATTGACAATTTTAGAAGTACTAGAAATTGCTCATCATTACTATACACATAGTTTGTTGTAGTAAATATGTTTCCTTGCTATACAGGTTTTGAGAAAAAAAAATTCAAATAAATAAACAATCAATTATTCAATAGACCCCCCTTTCCTATAGGAACCCCTGACTCTGATGCAACAAAATTTCTCAATTTTTCACCTACATCATGTACATGTAGCTAATCTGATTTATTTACAGGAGAGAGAGAAGACTTTTAAATAAATTATACAATGTTACACTATGATCATTAGAACCCCATCTTTAGATTCTTTGGGTGGGGGATATCCATGGAATTCACAATTTCTTGATAACTTCTACTAGATGATGTATGTCAAAATTGGTTGAAATTTGTTCAGCAGTTTATGAGAAGAAGCTGTAAATATTTAAATGTTAATAGACAACTAATGACGCTGGACAAAAACCATATAACAAATAGCAAAAGGTCAGTGGCTTAACTCATGTGACTTAAAGATTCCTACGCTTATAGTAGATTTCAGCCCAAAACTTTTAGTTCTTAACCATGTTAACCATATTATTTTTTCATAACCTATATGCTTTATATACTACATGTAAGTACATATTAAAATGATATTATAAGTAATATATAGGAATTACATGTATATGTATACATTATTCTTTTTTAAATTCCAATGGCATATTAATTTTCAAGTGATTTATATTCTCAAAAAATTGATAAGGAAAACAGTTCTTTATTTTGGAGTTATCTCTCTTTGCCCAGCCCACCATATCTATAGTTAGAAGTGTTCTGCTTTCAATCAACAAACAATTTCTATCTACAGAGAATATATATTGTTTATATGCCTCAGTAATACAAACCTGATTAAGTTCTAAACGGGAGATGGGAGATTATTTAATTCCAGATAATGTTTTTAAAGTTTCAAAAAACTTTACATTTATCAACAATATGATTCAATTTTTTTCTCTGGACATGCTGAAAACCCTGCCTTGCAAAATGTATCGCTTAAACTACAATTTATACTTAAAATAATAAAGAGATAATCTAATCTTTATCTTAGAAATATTTCTTGTTACTTTGTGTAACAAATTATAATTAAAAAAACATGTAACATGTGTAATGTTAATACATTTATTATTTTTAATGTTTGGTATTTACACAAAAAAGTATTTGATAGTATATAAAGATTTAATGTTAAAATTATTTTACTGTACATACAGAATATCATTAGATAAATCATACAACCATATAAGAATGTAACTCACCAATCAGATTATCCCCTCCATTGATAAGTCTGTAAATGTTTACTGTGTTGTTTGTCCATGATCCAACCCAGAGAAGCTGTGTATCACAATCATAACTCAGGCTCCATGGTTTGTATATCCCGTGTTGTTCTGTATCAATCTGTGTCAGATAGAGACCGTCCTGGTCAATGATATGCACTGTGTGGGTGGTACGATCACACACCAGGATGTGTGACAGCGCGTCAGTACAGATTCCACGTGGTAATAGTTGTGATCCTGATGGGTGACCTGTGTAGGTGAAGCGATGTCTCCCTGTACTGTCTGTCACTACTACACCACGGTCAATGTCAGACACAATAACATCTCCATTGCGGTTCTCTATGATGTATCTAGGATCATTATACAGTCCCAGACCTGTGTTGTCGTGCTGTATGGTCTGTATGTGTTTACCTGTGTTATTGTAACGGTTTACCTGGCCTGTCAGTACATCAGACATCCCGACCAGTAGGTCTCCAGTGGAGGGCGAGCTGTAGACACACAGTGGTCTCCATGGTGATTTGTATGGTATCACTGTGGTCTGTACTTTATCTGTAGACAGTTTAATGATGTTACCGTCACTGTCTACATAAATCACAGCACCATCCCGAGTCACAGTATGTAATCCATAACCACCATATTGATATAAACCTGTCACACTATCTAGTGTGTCTCCTGTCGTGTTTGTTAAGATGAGATTGCCTTCATAATCACTGATCCAGACCCAGTCGGATGACACACGGGATATGTGACGACACTGACTAACCCCAGACACGGTGAGAGATTTCTGTAACACCAGTCTATACATCTCTGACATCAGACTTGTATTTCTTTTTCCTGTGACTTTATAATCCTGTGTGGATTTCAGTCAGGGAGATCTCTCTGTAAATTACAACACTGTTCTAGAATTTTCTACATCAATAACAAGCCTCTATTTATGATTTACTCTTGTATCATTGATTCAATGTTCTGGTTTAAAAAACTTTAACATCAAATAGAATTAAAACACATATAAACATAATATATATAATATTACAGTAAAACTCGGTTATAACAAAGTCACAGAGACCAATATAATTACTTCACTATATCTGTATAAGGAATTCCTTAAATTTATATAGCTTAAGGGATCCAAGATAACTTCACTATATCCATGAATTCACTATATCCCTGTGTTCATACTAAACAAGTTTTGCTGTATATATAATTTTATATTACCTTTACATTGGAAACTGAGTTCTTTTGATGTCTCAATATATAGCAGTCTTCAAGTGTTCACAATATTACCTGTCTAACAAATCAATATTTTATAAATTATTCAGTAAAACATAACTACATGTATATACATATTGAAAAACTTATAAGAATCGAAATACATAAATATACACATATTAAATACCTTTACATTGGGAACTGAGTCCTTTTGATGTCTCAATAGATAGCTGCCTCCAAGTGTTCACAATATTACCTGTATAACAAATTAATATTTACAAATTATTGAATAGAACAAAACTACATACAGATTGTAATGGAAGAAATGCTATTTTTATAGATCAATAAAAATATATTTTTATTTGTATAATATTGCATTTCTATTAAATTGAACTTATTGTCCAGTTTTTCAACTTTATAATGTACAAAATAATTATCATGAGAATAAATCTAACTTTCTTACATGAATAAAGTCATAGTTCTGTATAAGTTATACATTTTCTAAAATGACACACTCTATATACATGTAGCTATATGATCTACTGCATGCTTTGACAGGGTTTATATATAACCAGATGTCTATGACGAGACTGTAGCTCTACTGGTTTGTATTTATAACAGAGGACATCAAATGTAGCAGTTTATAATTTATAATTAGACATCTCTGTAGAGACTGTAGCTCTACTGATTTGTATTTATCGAAATGGAAGAGAAATGTAGCAGTTAGACTTAAAAATATGCAACAGCAATAAACAGAACAATGATCTTTCATTTAGTCTCTTTTCATAGAAATATTGCAGACAAAAACTGAAGTGCATGTAGGAGTAAGCTTTCTAGAAAAATTTCTATCTTTGATTATCATCTTAGTGTAGCCTTATACCTATGTACTCATCTTCATGTAGCCTACTTTTGTACTTATAGTTAAACCAGATCAAAAGTGTAGGAGGAGCAGCAATTGAAAGTATTTCCATGGCCCCCCACCTTTTACTAAGGTGAAGGAAATATAGTATTGTAAGCTTAAAAATTGGATGTAGCAACGGGGGGGGGGGTGGCCTTTCCTCCCCCCACTTTTTTTTTGCCAACACTACTTTTACTATTGAAAATGTGCATTGAAAGGCTGGTTGCCCCCCCCCCCCCCCGCCTTTTACTAAGGTGAAGTAATATGAAGGAAATATAGTATTGTAAGCTTAAAAATTGGATATGGAAAGGAATTAGTAGCGAAAAAAGTGCCTCAACCCCCCCCCCCCCTTACGAAATAGGATTTTCGACGTTGGGCAATTTTCCTTTATTTTTTTTATTTTTTTGCTTGTAAAATTTTTCAGGTTGGTAAAATAAATTTCAGTGGCTGCCCCCCCCCCCCCCCCACTTTTAAAATTGATGCTACGTGCCTGATTTCAATCAGATTTCTGTAACCATGGCAACACCATTCATAAAAATCAAAAACTGACAACTAGAATTATGTACCATAAATGTATTATTTTTAGCACGTACGATATTTGGTGGAAATTAGATTTTGAACAAGTTAGCGTGGATTTGATTTAGCGCATATCTTTATGTTCTTCTTTATAGATATATATGCCAGACATTTAGCATTGTACTTGAATTAGCGGATATTTCTTTCCGCCAAAAACGCTAAAAAGAATACACAGACAAATGTAATACATTTACAGTATCTTAATCTATACTTGTGCCTTGATTTTTTTAAATTAGAAAAAAATCATGGAAAGAGTAGCATTTTGAAAAATTGTTGACGGACAGACAGCTAAAGGACATCTTGCTATCGCATTAGCTCTTGTGGTCTCTGTTAATATGTAACACAGAAATACACATACCACGCTAATTTCTTGTATATGGTAAAACAAGGAAAAACTACAGAATGGTTTCCGTTAACCTTGTTTCTTTTTCTTGGCTGAGAAAACAAGGGACAATTACGTAATAAGACGTAATATTCTTACAAGAATAAACATGTACACATTTATGTTTTATGTACATTAATTCTTTTTATTTTTTATTCTTAATCATAATAATTAAATTTATATAAACTTTTGGACATTTTTTGCCAGTCTAAACAAAACATGTACATTAACAAATGTAGCTGCAGATCTGTAGCATTATGGTTTTATATATTTGTTTTTGACCATAAGACTACAGATCCTGTAGTGCAAAAAAGGTGCAATTTACAGCGCAATATTTTTTGCGCTCTTTTGGGGAAAATTTCTCCACTTTCCAGCATCGTTCAATCAACAACCTTTTAACCCCTAATTCTAGACACATTCTGTAGCCAATGTGTATAGTTTATCTACCTCCCAACCATTTATAAGTGTCTCTACAGGCAACAAACTCGCTGGAAGTGAATTTTCAGTAATCTAACAAATAATTTTAATCAAACAATGATGGAAAGTGGAGAAATTCTCCCCAAAAGAGCGCAAAAAATATTGCGCCGTAAATTGCACCTTCTTTGCACTACAGGATCTGTAGCTTTATGGTCAAAGACAAATATATAAAACCATAAAGCTACAGATCTGCAGCTATAACAAATGTACCTCATGTATTTTCTTTTAAACATGGTAGTCAAATAAAGAATTGTATATTGAGAAAACATTAAACCTGTGAGGTAGCCATATTTTCATCCTCGTAACAGCTGCACAGCACGCCTCTAGATATCTGTCAAAACAAAGTCAGAGCATTAACCCTTATAAAAATACAAAATGTTACATGTCGTGTTTATAGTCAATTAATAGAACTGTGATAGAGTTCACAAAATTACACCACCATATTGTCTGATAAATACGTACTATATGGTCATCCAATGTTCTTTTCATAAATTTAAAAATATTTTGGCCTAAGCACAGGGGCATCTTATCTACTTTGTTCTCCACTTCACATTTAAAAATTTATACACATGTATCTTTATATGTGAAGTGGAGAACAGAGTGGATAAGATGCGCCTGTGGCCAAAGATGAATTTCACATTTTTTTTTCTGGTAATGACCTTGAGCTTACTACATTGACCTGAAGTTAAAGTTTGAAGGTCACACATAATCTTTGCTTGAGTTTTTCACTTCCAGTAATTATATCCATTGGAAGGTAATGTAATGGTTACAAATTTTATACTTTTTCTATCAGTGGAACTTGAACTTGAGCTTGAACAAGTTTGGTTAAAATTGGCACAGCGGTTCTTGAGAGGTTGAAAATGTGGAAAGTTTACAAACACAGGAGGGGAAACAGACAATGGGATATCAGAAAACCTCACGTCATGAGCTTTTAGCACAGGTAAGATTATACAATTATGGACCCTTTTGGTGTTGAATATGGTTTGTTATTCACCAGAAAAATATTCATATTGACCTCGGCTTCGGGAAATAGTTTTCTCCCTCGCGGAACCATAAATTTGCTATTTCTCGAGTTCACATTACATAACTGTTTTATTATACCGAAACAATCATAGGCAATTTAATTTTTTTAAAACAGATATTTCGGCATTTAACCTTTTCGCTGCCAACGTAAATTTTTGAATTGCCAAAAAACGTAACGTCACACGTAAATGACGTTACAATGGTCGTGACGTTATCACAAATTGCGGGTTTATGTTGTATCAATGACGTAAATCGCACCTGCGTTATAAACAGAGGAAGATCCAGTTTCAGCGCATAATCTGAGACAAAGTATTTTTTTTTATTTAAAGAAAGAGACATTTTAAAAAAATTGTGTTGTCTGAAGATAACGTCATCTCCAACACGTACACGTGTGCGCGGTTGATTCCTTACTTTTAAAATTGATTAACGCGCTGATTGAAAATTTGGTTTATTTACTGTGAAGTATAGGTAGTGGAAAATGGACGTATTGAAGCCATCAAAATTATTTCCAAATATGAATTGATAAATTTTCCATTTTGCATACTGGTATGTATTTAGAATGCAAGGAAGTTAAAAATATTGATTAAAAATAAAAGCACTCTGAATGCATTCCCTATGAAATTTTTTTTTTCTAAAAAAATATATATATATATACCCCCAACAAACTCGTTTACTTATAAACCAGCTATAGTCTGAAACTCTACACCGATAAGAAGATCGTGTAATATAGAGGCTAAAACCTTAATTTAATATCAAGAAAATTAAAAACCCAAAACTTTATTGCTATATCTTATTGTTTAGAGAATTCAAATACTGTTAGGATATTTTTGTCTTCCCTACACACCAAAGCTTTATGACATTAAATACATGAAATTAAAAAAAAATCAAATGTGTCAAAGACATTTCTCAATACTTATTTTTTTAATAAGTGTTTTCAAGGACATGTATACGAACTTTGAAAACTGAGAATCAGAAATAGAATAGTCCTCACTTTGCATGCCTCTATTCTCTTCCCAAGTAAATTGTGAATGATTTAACCCAACCCTTATAAATATTGTTACTGTATTTTCATTCTGTATAGAGTACATATTAAACGTGAATAAATATACACGTACATTTCATTTTGATAGAATTTAAGCATTATGAAACAATTACATAGTTACGTGTATAGTAAGTGGATGCATATTCTACATTTAACGTGAGCAGTGCATGACAGATGTTCTTTCGTAATAACTTGAAAAAAAGAGGAATAATAGTAGGCGTAATTTTTTTTTCATTTTTCAAACATTTAACTCTCTGGCCTCAAACAGCGGTCTGTCCTTGTAAACAATTTACAATTAAAAAAACCAACAACAACAAACTAAAAAAAATTCGCGCATACAGTTAATAAAATTGTTTTAGCGATAAAATATCACCCATGCAGCATCGCAAAAAAATATTCTGTACACTATTATTTGTGAGGGGTATTCACTGTACTTTAAAAAGTACGAAGAGAGAGAGAGAGAGAGAGATATGTTTAAACATGCAATACGGCACAAACCTTTTAAAAAATATAGAAGTTTTTCTTAAATATGATTTTTTTTTCTCCATTTTCATACGCAAGTAGGTTCAGTTTATTCAATTTAGTGTTAAATTTCCACCGAGAGAAACGACTACAAAATGGGGCATCTGGATTTATAGGGATCATACATATATGTACATCTCAAAGATCCTCCCCAGTACCATCTTTCGTAAAAAAAAAAAGTCGTAATCCTTGAAAAAATCTTTGTGTTTATTTTTCTGTATACAGTTTTTATTTTGTATTAAATTTCAAAAGCCATTATAACTGGCTAAATATTACACAGTTACATGTTTTCAATCGATGGATGAAAAGCCTCGCCTACACTGAATATAATGTGACACAATTAAAACCCAACTCGGAGAAGCGGAACACTTCGGAATTAACACGAGAATATGGCTTTTTAAATTACCATTTATAAAACTAAAACGCCGTTTTCAGTGTGAATTTTTGCAACTAATATGACACAAAGATAACAAAGTATGAGTTAAGTGTAAAATAATTGACATTTGAGTTAATTAGATAAAGTTAGAGGGGTCCGAAAAAGGGGCCACGGCACTATGCTTAAGTGATAACTTTGGGTGTGCTTGATTGTAAAGTCAGAATTCAATTCCGAGAGTTCCAAAAATTCTACCAATCAAGTAAAACTGGAATCAGAATTAGTTCACAATATGGCTGCAGCTCGAGAAATAAAGAATTTATTCATATTTTATTAAATAATTTATTGTAAGATGCAATGAAGGATGAAAGTGCGAGTGAATGCTGTAAAGAACAAAATTTCATGCTGTGTGCAGCTCTTAGGTGAACTTAAAATTTAGATGATTTGAATAATATTATGAGAAAAATATTAAATTTTAATTTGCAAATAGGTCTATAGGACTGTATTAGGGTCCAAATACAGGGAAAAACTTCAAACATGTTTTAATCGACACTCTTGACAAATGTACACAGTAGTCATCATCTTTAATTCCTTTCACACCACCTCTCAAAACAGAATTGATAGAACTGTGCCGGAATTGAATTCCAGCGAACTTGATTGTAATTCTGCCAATTCCAGTAATTCTAGCTACCAATCAAGCACGCCCATTCTTTAGCCCCTTTATACTGCCATTATGGTATGCAAGATAATTCGGTCCAACACGCTTCGTACAAGTGTCCTCTACAAAAATTTGAATTTTTCAATTAAACAAATTTTAATTGAAAAATTCAAATTTTTGTAGAGGACACAAGTATCAACCACAAGAGTACTTGATACGTGTAGATGAGTAAGGACTTTTTTTCAACCCTGATTCCGAGTGTCCGAATATCAAGCGTTAACAAAAAATATACCGATCGTATTATGATTTAAAATAAATATTTTAAACATACACAAAGTAATCCAAGTAAGATTTAAAAGAGACTTCCCAAAATTCCAATTCTTTTCGTATTTTATATCTAAAAGATATTCATGGTAACATAATAAAAAAGAATTGGTGGTTTAATAAAACTATAGCTGCAATTATGTAGCAGGAACGTAGCATCCGGGGGGGGGAGGCAGGAGGGCCAGCCCCCCCCCCCACTTTTTCCCCCGACATAACCTTAAATATTGTAAATGTTCATTGAAAGGATGGTTGCCCCTCCCCCCCACATTATAACCATAGTATAGTGATAGCGAGGATTGTTAAGAAAAAATTGGAAGTGATAGTAAGTTGGCTTCGAAAAAGTTGGCAATACCCCCCCACCCCCCACCCCCCCCCCCCCATCCCCGAAATAGGATTTTCGAGTTGGGGCATTTTGTTAATTTTTTTTTTTTTTCTTGTCAACTTTTTCAGGTAAGGAAAAAAAATTTCTCAGGTTGCCCCCCCCCCCACTTTCAAAAACTATGCTACGTGCCTGTGTAGGGACCCTCTCCAAAAAATGTCAGATTTTAAAAAAAAATCGGAGCAGGCTACATAATTGCAGCTAAAACAAACAGTTATTCAATAAATGGAGATTTAACATTCCCCTGATTTAACACCACCACCCCTTGAATTAAAGAAAAATACCCCCTCCCAAAAATAAATTTTAAAAAATGTTCAATCACTTTATCCCTAATTTAACTGAAGTAACCAACACTTGAGAATTACTAATAAAAAAAAGGGGGCACTCAATAAGTTTAAAGCGTTATAATAATGGAATCAAAACCTTTCAAAATAAATCGGATGTTTTAGTAACTGTGTTTTTACTCTCTCTCTCTCTCTCTCTCTCTCTCTCTCTCTCTCTCTGAAATTGTATTAATTGTCTATAGATATAATGTTTTCTAAAGTACAACTACACACATGTACATATTCCATGATGTAAATGGAGCTCACACGAGTAAGTAAGGAAAAGGTCGATATTTTAAAAATCGCATATTCCCTAGCACGTACGCACTCTAACGGATGGGGGTTGAGGTGGGGATGGATCGAGTTTCACCCATTTTAAAAAAAATTATTTGCGATAATATAATACATGTATTTAGTTTAAATTTTTTAAACTGAAAGACGATTATCCCCTTGCCGTTTTTACTTTCTTCTTGAAGCCAAAAACAATAGTGAGAATTATAAAAAATAATCACATTTAATATATTGATTTTACTTCTTGTTTTACATTTCTCCCCCCCCCCCCAAACCAATTTGGCGTTTTAGGCAAGTTTCTACTGCAGTTTTAGATACCAGTATATATTTTCAATAATTGTTTTAAATTCACTTAGTCCCGAAGATATCATTTACCTGATGTATGATAAGCATTAATTCAAAGGGACAAATCAGAAAAATATATGACAACATTTTGTATTTTTTGTTCACGTAAACTTGATTTTGTATAGTCATCATCAGAGGGAGACGCAAATTTTACTTTCCTAGCAAAAATCTAAATGATCTGTACTCCTGGTCAAATTGAACACTAGTGTAAGGAATATATTTAGGATATATCCTACACAATGAAGATAGAAAGATCAAAAGAATTTTAACAAAATAAATTTAAAAAAAACCCCTTTTTTTCGAAAATCGATTGTCACATTTGTTTGCCAAACATGTGTTTTTTCTCATTCGAAATTTCAATAAAATTAATTATGTCATTTATTTTCCATTATCATTCTGGAAGAAAAATGGTCAGATCAAACTGATCATGATTACCCTTTTCACTGTAATGCATTGAATTCATGTGTTTTGTTTAAAAAAAATATGAAATATTGAAAGTTATACCGGAATGTAATAAATAAAGCCCATACCGAACAAATAAAAAAGAAATGATGATTAAAATTAAAATTTTGGAATACAATTAAAGCAAAAACAAACACTTAAACTTATAAGTTTTGGTTATCTTCTCAATATCTATTCAATATATTTAATTATCAGGTGCTTTAAGTTGATCGAGTAGCAGCATGTGAAATCTGCATTTTGGAAATATACAAAAAATACATTGAGCACAGGTAACAAAACGAAACAGGGAATAAGTTTTAATTCGTTCATACGCAACAAAATAAAATAAATAAACTTGACAATATTAAATCACGGAATTAAAACAAACGATCAATCAATCTAAATGCCTCAAGAGGTAGTGGTAATCTGTAAACTCGGAAGGTTTTTTCAAGGTTTGGCTTGCACGTACTTGTTATTATGACGTCATCTACGTAAAAATGACGTTAATTCTAACCGTTGTTGCTAAATGGACGAGTAGTACTTCAATATACTGAATTTATTATAGTAAGAAAATATACATTTGAAATGAAATCGTGTTCATTGAGCATATTCAATAGTAATAATACCGGTACTATAAGCTACAACTCATTTATTTCGAAAATTCATGGCGTCATTGCTAGTGTGTAACAACTTAGTTTATCCATATATTATCCTGAAATTTTAATGATATTCTTCAAATAAGCCATAAAAACTTAACTTTTATGCAATAAAACGATGTAAAAGTTCAATAATTATTAACGTTGAATAGAAGTTAAAGAAATACAAAGTCACAATTCATTTCAATAAAATCGGCCCAAAATCGGCCCCGTGGCACTCTACGTAACTGTGTGATCGGCCCAAAATCGGCCCTGTGGCACAGAAGTGGTTAAAGATAAATTGCAGAAGCATAATTACAAACGCATGTTAAACAGACTGTATGATAAGTGATACATTGTGTCCTAAAACAATTCATTAATTTTCCAATTACAAAAGTTTTTTCACTGACATTTCGAAGAATTTACGTTGTCTTCATTTTGCTAGAATTCAAGTATGATTTTGACATCGCATGTCGAAATTTTTTGACGTCATAGTTACATTGCTAATAACATGACGTCACAGACTCGAGATTCCTTGAACGCTCCGCCCACTGAACACTCTGATTGGTCAAAATTACTTATAAATATTCATTAGGGAGTAGTCCCAGGGAGTAGCTCTGAGTTTTCAGGGAGTAGTCTCCAGATGAGGGAAATTGTGTCTTCTCGGGGAAATAGATGGTTTTATGGTATTACTTTTATATAGAGTAATTACAGTAAAGGTATAATAAGTAGTGTTATGAACTGTTTGTGTTTGTATAGATTATATAGGGACTATAAATAGACTATATAATAAAAAGATTACGGCAATCCAGGCCATTAGGAAGGAAATCCATGGGTGCTTCATACAGATGTCAACTACGAGAGTACTTAAGGCCTAAAATAAAATATTGTTTGTTTGCAGTAGCTCTCCAGTCATCGTCTCAAGCCACGGTCCGGAGTCCGCATAGCTCTCTCCTACCCGTGACTGCTTGATTACAAAAAGTGTCGTTATCTTGAATATTCATGCCTCTCTATTGTGACGTCATATTCAGTCAGTGGAAAGTTTTGTTTCCATCGCAATCGAAATCAACAACTGACGTCAACAGTATACAAGACATATTTCCTATACTGCGATTGGATATTGAAAGGTCGCGATAAAGTTCATCATCCGACTATGCTTTACTCGCATTGGTCAATATTTTAATGAGCTACAAAGAATTCTCTCCTCGTTGAACCACGGCCAGAATGGGAGAGGAGCGTACATGTTGGCCGTGGTTTGCGACGATGCTCTCAAGTCTGTCATAACTTTTTTGCATGGAGAGCTACATTTCTGCAGCTATTTGAGCTAATGCACAGGTTGCTTGTTTGTGTTGTTTGTTTGTGTTTTTTTTTTGTCTTATCAATTGAACGTACGCTTTTTGAGGGCTGTCACTTTTGAAAACTGTTGCTACAAGCTTGAAGTGTGTGCCAGCGCACCCCTGTTGTATGATTCTTATGCATGCAAGGAGCACAGGGAACCAAAAATGGAAACATTCCCAACCCTTTTTTTTAATTATTTTTTTTAATTGTTGCCTTACATACAAGTGATACCCCCCCCCCCCCAAAAAAAAAGTTTGTGCAAATCAGTCAATTTTATTGAATGCCATTTCCTCAAATAATCCACATGCCTAACAGTCCTTTCTGCGCTTCATGGCAATATTTATCAAAAAATTATATAAACTACATGGATAGGACAAATTTTGTTATATTTTTATATCAAACCATGAATAAATGAAAACTATGTACAATACACAAGAAACAATAAACATGATATAGGCCATTATAAATTTATAACTTCCTTGTTCCAAGTCTATTGTAAACAAATTAAACCGAAAGGAGAAAAAAACACAAATTGATTACCAAAACTACATGTGTGTAGCTCCTAAGTTGTTATTTTTCTAAATTGACTTTGTAGACTTATACTGTAATTACTTTCTACAGTGACTCAGAGCATGCTGAGGGCTTCCAACTTCTCAACCTCAGTCATTTCCTTCCGTTCCGGTCCACTGGCGATGAACCCGGGGATATCAAGACCTAAAAGTTCAGGGCTAACTTTAGAACCAGCAAACACATATTACTTTTAAATTAAACTAGTTTTACTTTTTTAAAGATACTTAAAAACCCTGTATGAAAAGGAGTACTGCAGTACTGAAGTGTATTTTAAGAGATCAGAATGGGGAACTATTTTTTCTTTGTGACGATTTGGAACAAGAAGGGTAACTCTGGTTGACCTCTAGATATTTTCCTACATTTTTATGATGACACAACATGTGGTATTACACTTCTCCATGGCAAACTTAATTAATAGTCATATTACATTAGGCCTAGTATACATCTATAATATGCAATTATAATCAATGTAATCATATTGTAATAATTTGTTCATGCCCCCCGAGGGCCCTTGATTAAAACATATATATTCTATTTTAGTACTTAATTAAAACTTTTCAAACCCTTCATTATAGGATATCTAAATTAGAACATTGTTTTGAAAAATTATTTTATATATAAGTGACCTATCTACATGATCTACTATCAGGATACTAATAGTATATATATAGATCCCTGTCGACATTGAATCACACTTTGAACAGAGCACATGCAATGGGTACAAGTCAGAACGGTGCACCAACCCGACGTGGCACTTTTGAAAAGTCAAAACTACACTTTTTTATTTTGACAAGTTGATATTGTTTTTACAGAAAATAGATCTTTATATTACATTTATAGTAATAAATGTGTTTACAAATTATTACATGTATTGATAAAAATGTTCAAAAAATATTTTAAGAAAAAAAAATAGACTAATTCATTTGAAAATTATTATACTTTTGTACAGTGGTTAATTTTTTTAATTGTACCAGGGACCTATATACTAAGGTTAGCATATACTAGCTAGTACATGTACACCATGTATATCCCAACATGTGGGGTGTATGCTATGTTGTGCGCGGGGTGTGTGCTTCCGAAGCGAGAGAAAGGGGGTCAATGTACGTTCTTTGTCCATTTTCTCAATTTACGGATATTTTTCGCCAGAAGCATATGCCTACGGAAGATTTTTCAATTAGCCCCCCTTTCAAATTTGTTTATAATTTATTCAATTTGACAAAAACCACGTGGCGCCTACGTCATACACAGGCACGTAGCATCGATTTTGAAAGGGGGGGGGGCAACCTGAGAAATTTTTTTTTACTTACTCAAAAAAAGTTGACAAGTAATAATAAAAAAAAATTTAAAATTGCCCAACCTCGAAAATCCTATTTCGTTGGGGTTGGGGGGGGGGGCAACTTTTTTTAAGGCCAACTTCCTTTCACTTCCAATTTTTCCCAATATTTCCTTGCTATATATATATATACCGTGGTAAAAAGTGGGGGCCAACCATCTTTTCAATGGACATTTTCTATAGAAAAGGCATTGTTGGGGAAAAAAGTGGGAGGGGGGGGGGGTTGCTACGTGCCTGATACATGCAGTATCACATAGATTTTCATCTATTTATTTTGAATGCATCACGTATGAAGTTACAAATATTTCTTGTAGATTTAACATGCATCTGCTGAATTAAGAATTTCATATAAGATAAACATGTAATATTTAAAAGTGTATATACAAAATCCACTTCTTATAGTTGTTTATAAAGAGGACATACAAATAAAAAATGATGTCCATCTTCTACAACAGTTTGACAATTAATACAAATATATCTTCCATCTCTTGGTATAATCGGGTAATACAATATTTGCCAATTAACCTTTATCTGTATAATTTGTTGGCACTTATTCTCAATCGAGTCAAAAAAGAACAAAGATTCTTGGAAATGGAAAAATTAAAGTATGGCTGGATTTCAAGCTTGTTTAGATTTCCCTGACTTATTAACTGGCTGTAGAATGATAATTTGCCATTACCTTTTTTTTATATTCATTATATCCTTAAAAACTGTATTCTCGGATACTTTTTCAAATTACTTTTAAAATCATTTATTGATAATGTATAAGCATTTGAACCAATAACTTTATCAAGTATAGTTTGTATACAGTTTTGCCATACTCGGATGCTTGTAGTTCTGAAATTTACAAACTCAGAAAGAGGAAAATGTGTTCAATCCCCCCTCGATTCTCGACACATTGTACTGTGTCAGTACAACCACACACTATACATCCTAACAAAGAAGTGTGGATCAAGTTGCCTTGTCAAGTTGGAATGTTCAAGAAAAAATCGTTGTCAAGAGAAGTGTTGACTAGATCAAATTAGCCAGGAATCTGCAGGTGGTCTTAAATTGCACAAGTACACAAAATTGTCATCTTTTCTCGCCCACAATTAAATGCAAAGCGAGCACTATGCCAGGTAATACGTGATATAAAGATATAGGCATATGTATAAGATTTTGAATAAATTCTGCTTCATTTGAATACAGTGGTACCGGTCTGCTAATAAGGGCGCGCAATTAGTAACTATGAGAGTTCCAACAAATTGTTGAGAGATCTGGTCTCCAAAAACCAAAATATATATTGTTAATCAAAATCTCAAGCATCTTTTTGATATCAACGCTGTGAACGTCAGAGTCCCTTGACATCCTCTGGTCGAAGAAATGTGATAAATAAGTTCATAAAAGACATCGTCTGCTTCCATGTTTTTAATGTGTCAGTCGAGCCTACGTTCTCCTCAGTAACATTATTATAATTATACCCCCCGCTTGAAAAGCGGGAGGATATATAGTAATCGTTAATTCCGTCCGTCTGTACGTCCGTCCGTCCGTCTGTCTGTCTGTCCGTCCGTCTTTGGGGTACCCATCTCTTATCCGCAATTCCTCTTATACCACTGAATGAAATTTGATGCAACTTTCACAGAATCTTTATTACATATTGCCATTGTGCACCTCCTATTTTACTTTTTGATCCGACACATATTTTGGGTTTCCCGGCCATAGGAATTCATGGACTTTTTCAACAGTTATAACCATATGGGAGGCGGGGGGTATCATTTAGTGAGCTCATTGCTCACAGTACCTCTAGTTTATTTCGAGTTTTAATGCGAAAGTTTCGTGATTATTCACGAAAGTTTTTTTCGTTTTACGATTTTATTTCGATCGCGATATATTTTTTTAAGCCTACGGAAATTTTGAGCTCATGCATTGGGTATTCATACTTATAATTGGTTGTCGCTAGGTCTTTTATTCTCAACATCTGTATTCCTTGTAACGACACCGTCTCTCGGGATCCAAAAGACCTCACCTTGAGTATCAGCATTTTTTAAAATTTAATTAAATTTTTTAATTAAGAGATTGTCATACTTTTTAAACATTTTAACCCCGGACATAACTATTTGTTGATGGGAATAAGAGGAATAAAAAATATCGTTCTCTGGAATGCAGGAAAGAGAGAGAGAGATAGAGAGATTGAGTCCGGCAACTATTTTTTAATTTTTCGAAAGATGGTCTAGTATATAAAAATATCAAGAAATACAATGCTCATCACTTTATTATCCTTGAAGTTCTATGGTGTATGTAATCGTAAAATTATAATATAAAACATTTAAAAGTAACAATTAAATTTACATACAAACAATTGGACACTTTAAAAAAAATATTCATAGAATTGTCTAAGTCCTCATTTTGTTAATTCATTAATTTCTCACAAAGTTAAAACCTTTATAAAGACAAGCTCTGCTGAGAAATTATTTACACTACAGCGTACCATTAAAGATACTCCAAGCAACTAATATTGTATAAAATTAGTAGACAAGTCATATACTAGTAATCTACATACATGTTTGTATATATTCAAGCGGGATATTGAACATGATGGAAATTAGTCTAAGACCTCTTTATTAGATTGCGTTGACGTCACAAACTACTTTCTACTTTTCTACCACAACTTTTAGACTTTTATACTTTAATACTGAGTGATGTTAAGAATTATGCTTCAGGATTTTGATACACCAAATACAATGACATGTTTAACAGAGAGTAAGGGTGAAACGTTTACTGAATTTTGTAAACGTTTAAACGGATAGCAGTAAACGAAACGGTACCGTTTAAACGGGAGATATCCTATGTTGGATTTTTATGGCTGCTTACTCATGAAACTCGAATTTAATAATCAATTCTTTCACTTTAATATAAGTTTGAGTTGTTATTACAAATTTATTGTTGGTCTTTATGATTTAAACGTAAGAATTTGAGGCGCATTAAACTCATTCACTTTCTACCTCGTCACCCAACTGTTTGGTTTGTTTGGCTACCGGACATAGAAAAAATAATTGTAAAGATGGTTCTTTTAATCTCAAAAAAAGTAAAACAAGACCTGCTGACTGTATCTAAACTTTTCAAAGACTTGTGAAAAATGTATTATATTTATTTACTCAAAATATGTCAAGTTTTATATTTCAAGTGTCGTAAAACATCGCTAGTATTAGCAACTCGAAATTAATTAATATGTTAGCCCGTATCGGGTTTTAGATATTTCATTCAATATGCTTCCGGTTTAAATTGATGCTTATCAAATGGTCAAAGACGGTGTTTCTTTTGTAAATTATGAAATAAAACAATTTTTGAGTTCAACATTATTTCTGATAGACATTGATAATGACCTTCGTGTAAACGTTTACTCAAACTGTAAACGTTTAGAGCATATAATCGAAACGTTGCCGTTTACACGTGTAATCGTTTCGCCCTTAACAGAGAGTGATCTGTGAGAACTTTCGGTGACATGTTAATGGTCATCTTGATTCCTGATGAGCAGTGTTCGAATCATCTATTGTAATAACGATCTCTTGATCTTGATCTGCGGTGAGAATGGCGGTCATACCTATCAAAGTCTCGTGATCTCTCGCGATACGGCGGCGGATCACTGTATCGTGATCTCCGATGACTAGATCTTCTGTGCCTTTCTTCATCAGAGTAATCATCGTCATCGTAACTACGATCCATATATCGCTCCCGGGATCGACTGTGATGACGTTCCCTTTCACGTTCATAGCTATGGTGATGTCGTCCACGATGACTATCGCGATAATCGTTTCGCTGATCATCGTCGCTGTGGTACCCACGACGATTACTGTGGCTATGAGCTTCTGACCTCTTTGGCGACCTTTTCTCACTTCTGTAGGTGTTACGACTGCTAACAAGCCGAGCATCGTCACGTGAGTGGTGTGGATCATCTATGTCTTTTTTGCGATGAGGACGATGATCGATGTCATCTGAAATTTCATCATACACACCATGTGCATGATGTGAGGATGCATCTCGGACAGAGTGTGATTTTAACTGATAGTCTTGTCTACTGTTTGGGTGATTTGACTCGGCATCATATCGGGGCGGATCATATCGGCTAGCCAATGTAGGACCTATACAAAAGAAACAAGAAATTTTGGATGAGTATTGATGTCTTTAGCTGTTTGAATCAAACTGTGGACCATAGGTGCAAATACTATAAATTAATAAATAGGTGCAAATACTATAAATTAATACAATGTAAATACCTAGATGTATTTTTAAATCTGCACGGCGTCTGGCTTGCTTCTCGGCATATTTTCTACAGCAGACGATGATTACAATGAGAATAACGATGAAAGCAATGGCTCCCAGACAAATCCCGATGATAGGTCCGATGATGGGGCAGCAGTAACGATTCAGGGCAGGTCCGCAGCATCCAAAAGCGCAGTACTTCAGGTTCCGGTATATACTTCCGGCACTGTATACGCCGCCTGAGTTTGTGTAGCATTGCTCTGCATAAAGACCTAGTTTGACAAATAAAAGTGAAGATTTAATTCAGTTATCATTAAAAATCGACATTTGTATTGATGGTCAATTCCACTGCATTTAAGGAAAAACAGACGTCTCTGATGCAACTGTAGCTCTCATGCTACTGTCCATCCGATCATTAGTTCGTTTGTATTTTTGACAATCACTGGATCGATTCTGAATTACTTGTTATAAAGCATATTTGCCAGTTTTGTGTCGAATATTCTAATTTGCTCGATGAAGGGTTGTTTTCTCTATCAAAGAGAGATGAAGCATTGTTTAAAATTTAATGGCATCTTTCAAAAAATTAAATCTTTCACAAAAAAAAAAACAAACAAACAAACAAAAACAGAATGGACAAAAAAAAAAAAAAAAAAGAGATGATAAACCTGAGAACGATATAGTATTTTTCTGCCACCTACCTCGGAATCAGTTTTCAAACGTAAACACATATTTGAACAATATTTCTTAATTATATAAATATTTATGTGAATTTTCAACAAACAATTAATTTTAAAACAGAGATAATGATAATTTTGGTAAAACTTCAGTTTACAATAAACGAAAAAGGGGAAATATTAAAAAAAAAAATCCCCCAAGAAATAAATATATAATAAATATATTATTTACGAGTATTATGGGGTATTATGGAAAAAAATTTAAGGTCATTTATACAAGTATCCCCAATCCCTGAATATTTGAAAATTTGAAGTTGTTTGATTTCAAATTTTCAATTGATAAATATGTATATGAAAAGAGTTGTAAAAAGAAAAAAATAACATGTTGACAGTATTTCAAATTAACAAATCTATACTGCTAATAAAATGTGGGAACAGAGTGATGACGTACTTAGTTTTCGTTTTAAAGAAAATTCTTCATTTCTTATTGTAGAGACATTTTACTTTAAATCATGGTTCTTGCAGTTAGAGTGAGCGGTAATTGAGGATCAAATTTAACCTTTATGTGGAGATAAAAGTGTAAAGTCTTTTTAAAAAAAATCCCATTAACAGAAAAAAACTAAGATTTTTCATATTTCTATGGATCGAATTATCCTCGTGTGTAAAGTCTTTTTTTCAACTCATAACGCCAGGAGATTGGGTGGGACTACAATGAGCGGAAAAAAAATTACTCCTCTCCCTGTAGGTTAAATAACGACACAGACAGACAGATAGACACATAGGCAATAACACCTTACCACCATAAGCACGACAAACACAGACAGACAGATAGACAAATACATAATATACACCTTACCACCATAAACACGACAAACACAGACAGACAGATAGACAATAAACACCTTACCACCATAAACACGACAAACACAGACAGATAGATAGACAAATAGACAATAAACACCTTACCACCATAAACACGACAAACAAAGACAAACAGATAGACAAATAGACAATACACACCTCACCACCATTAACATGACAAACACAGACAGACAAATAGACAAATAGACAATACACACCTTACAACCGTAAACACAACAAACACAGACAGACAGATAGACAAATAGACAATACACACCTCACCACCATAAACACAACAAACACAGACAGACAGATAGACAAATAGACAATATACACCTTACCGCTGTAAACAACAAACACAGACAGACAGATAGACAAATAGACAATATACACCTCACCACCATAAACACGACAAACACAGACAGACAGATAGACAACTAGACTATAAACAACACCATAAACACGACAAACACAGACAGACAGATAGACAAGTAGGCAATAACACCTTACCTCCGTAAACACGACAAACACAGACAGACTGATAGACAACTAGACAATAAACACCTTACCACCATAAACACGACAAACACAGACAGACAGATAAACAAATAGACAATAAACACCACCATAAACACGACAAACACAGACAGACAGATAGACAAATTGACAATAAACACCTTACCAACATATACACGACAAACACAGACAAACAGATAGACAAAAAGACAATAAACACCACCAGTAACACGACAAACACAGACAGACAGATAAACAAATAGACAATAAACACCACCATAAACACAACAAACACAGACAGACGGATAGACAAATTGACAATAAACACCTTACCAACATATACACGACAAACACAGACATACAGATAGACAAATAGACAATAAACACCACCATAAACACGACAAACACAGACAGACAGATAGACAAATAGACAATACACACCTTACCACCATAAACACGACAAACACAGACAGACAGATAGACAATAAACACCTTACCACCATAAACACGACAAATACAGACAGATAGATAGACAAATAGACAATAAACACCTTACCACCATAAACACGACAAACAAAGACAGACAGATAGACAAATAGACAATACACACCTCACCACCATTAACATGACAAACACAGACAGACAAATAGACAAATAGACAATACACACCTTACTACCGTAAACACAACAAACACAGACAGACAGATAGACAAATAGACAATACACACCTCACCACCATAAACACAACAAACACAGACAGACAGATAGACAAATAGACAATATACACCTTACCGCTGTAAACAACAAACACAGACAGACAGATAGACAAATAGACAATATACACCTCACCACCATAAACACGACAAACACAGACAGACAGATAGACAACTAGACTATAAACAACACCATAAACACGACAAACACAGACAGACAGATAGACAAGTAGGCAATAACACCTTACCTCCGTAAACACGACAAACACAGACAGACTGATAGACAACTAGACAATAAACACCTTACCACCATAAACACGACAAACACAGACAGACAGATAAACAAATAGACAATAAACACCACCATAAACACGACAAACACAGACAGACAGATAGACAAATTGACAATAAACACCTTACCAACATATACACGACAAACACAGACAAACAGATAGACAAATAGACAATAAACACCACCAGTAACACGACAAACACAGACAGACAGATAAACAAATAGACAATAAACACCACCATAAACACGACAAACACAGACAGACGGATAGACAAATTGACAATAAACACCTTACCAACATATACACGACAAACACAGACATACAGATAGACAAATAGACAATAAACACCACCATAAACACGACAAACACAGACAGACAGATAGACAAATAGACAATACACACCTTACCACCATAAACACAACAAACACAGACAGAGAGATAGACAAATAGACAGTAGACACCTCACCACCATAAACACGACAAACATAGAGAGACAGATAGACAAATAGACAATACACCTTACCAACATAAACACAACAAACACAGACAGATAGACAAATAGACAATACACACCTCACCACCATAAACACAACAAACACAGACAGACAGATAGACAAATAGACAATATACACCTTACCACTATAAACTCGACGAACACAGACAGACAGATAGACAAATAGACAATACACACCTCACCACCATAAACACAACAAACACAGACAGACAGATAGACAAATAGACAATATACACCTTACCACCATATACACGACAAACACAGACAGACAGATAGACAAATAGACAATAAACACCACCATAAACACGACAAACACAGACAGACAGATAGACAAATAAACAATAAACACCACCATAAACACGACAAACACAGACAGACAGATAGACAAATAGACAATAAACACCACCATATACACGACAAATACAGACAAACAGATAGACAAATAGACAATACACACCTTACCACCATAAACACGACAAACACAGACAGACAAATAGACAATATACACCACCATAAACGTTACTGAATCTTTGACCAACAAAAATTAACTAGGTCATGAAGACTTTTGGTAGTTGTCAATTTATTACGGTGCACGATATAGAAAGCAAGTAAAAAATGATTTTTGTTCGCTGTTACCTAAAGTTCTTTTTCGAGTATTTGGTGGCTTTACAAAGATAAAATATGTATATTTATGGTTTTAACTGTATTTCGTAACATTAATTTTAACATCGTGATCGTCATATATGAGAAATTTCATCTATTTTACAACTATCCGATTGCAACAAGAGACAATTTCCAATTCAATTTAAGTATATATAGTCATTTGAAAAATATACATTTTCAAAAGTCCTACACGTCAGTATAGATTTTGTATTCAAATCCCCCCAAAACAAGGACATGATATCGTTTTTTTTCTTCCAGTTTTTGCATACCTGTGTACAGGTGTACATGCACAGGTAAACCGGAAAAAGATACACTCTAACTTACCTGAGACGAGAAAGGCTGCGGTGATTAAGATTTCATACATTTTGTCCATGGTCAGTTAATGATCTTTTCTATACTGTATATTCGAGGTTTGGGCATTATAACCAAGCTATGTCCAGTACACCACTCTCCACGGCTTTGTTTACGGTCGCCATTTTAGAACAGGTAAAAAAATCAATCAACATGCAGGGACCATGTCAAAAGCTGACGTATCGGTAGCCTGTAGGTATGATTTGTAATGACGTGTTTCTTCACAGCCTATTTGTTTATATTATTTGTATATATAAATATGCATGTTTTAATTATTTTATCCTTAAACATATCATATGTTTGTTTAGAATGTAAAAAACATGTATAGCATTTATAGCTTTCAAAAAAAAAAAAAATAAAATAAAACTTATTAAGGATTTTATAAGCGTTAAAAGTTGAATAATGCACTTGAAAAAAAAAAGGAAGAATAAAATAAAGTAATCACAAATAATAAAATCTAGAAACACCCGTAATACAATTAGTCATACTAGACAGAATTAAATAAATTTTTTTCAGAAGCTGGGTAGATCAGGCAACAGGAACATGTAATGCCTAAAAATATATAAAACACGTGAAGTAACGGTAAAAGATCCCCCTTTTCCTTACCTTTGTTTGTTTGAATTAGCATTGCCAATGCATAAAATTCTTTCGATTAAATACATGTATATATTTAGAAACAAAATTGACTTATACGGTATTAATTTTAATTTACTTAGCACAGCAAAATGCATGAAACTAAACCTGCGCAGTACAGTTAAGGCAACATTTTCTATAAAAACTCACGGATTCCGATACATATAATGTTTAACAGTTTTATTTTTTAGCAAGACACTCTAGTTAAAACAGATATTTGTGATCTTGAAGAGTATGTCCATCGCTTTTCACATCGGTATTTTTTGACATCATGTGACCCCCTGAAGTCACGTGGGCTCCGATTTTAGGTCAAAAAATGAAATGTCAAATTTAACCAAAAAGTGCAAGGGCAAGACAAACAAAAAATTAACTGCACAATGTTTTATGTTGTCTCTATGTATCTATACTTTCTCAAAAGTGATGCTCATTCAGTTAGTTTTCCGATATAATTAAGTTATTCAGCTAAAACAAACAGTAATGTATGAAAAATTGGATATTTTCCTAATTTCATCATGAATTATAAATTAACGAAAGAATTACAAAGTAATGAGCATCACTTTTTGAAAACTATACAATAAAATAAATAATTTAAAATAAAAACCTACTTTTTAGATTGTCGCCTTGCCCTTGCACTTTTTGATTAAAAAATGAAATCTTGGAAGAGTCAATCTAATTATAGTTTTCAAACGCATCACTGACCCAGCATGGAAGATAACTCTGGAGTACTTGATATAGTTTGCTTACCTCGTAAATTTAAAATAAATATACATGCGGGCAGGACTTGAATCTTTTTTTTTACTAAATCAAACGGTATGGATAAAAAATTCTTGACATTTCTTTCTTTTCTGTGTATTCGTTCTCCATACGTTGTATACATTTAATGTCTTTCAAACATCCCGCATTTCCTCAACGATGTGTATATACACGTAGTATTTCACACAAATAGGTATAAATATTGCCGATATATTTATGTAGAACACAAATGGTTAATTAAAATATAGCCTTCATTAATAATTAATTAGATATCTATTCCCCTCTCTCAATACTGTACGCATAGGCGTTGGAACCGGGGAGGGGGGGGGGGGGGGCTTAGCCTCCCTACTTAATATTTGCAAATTATATACATAATGTAGGCATTGGAATTTGCCTTTTTCTTTTGGCTTAGCCCCCCCCTTTCAATCAGCCCCCTTTCATTTTGCTTCCGACGCCTATGGTACACACACTTGTGTTTATATTTTTTTTCTTTCTGCATACGAGGTCATGTTCTACGATCGCTTTCAATCAGGCCGCTTACTGTTAATTAAGGGATATAAACTAAGTTATAAGTTTAAGGTACTAATTAGAAAGAATTGGGGTATACTCCTGTATTTGTTAAGGGGACAGCTATTTTATTTTGAGGGTGAGGGACTGGCAGTTTAAAAAATAAATACTTGCAGATCAGTGATCTCCCCCTCGAATCAGAGTTTTTTACATTTTTTTTTTTTGTATGTAGGATTTTCAATGAAGAGGAAAATAAATAATCTGTCCTTCATTTTATTGATCGGAAATAAATATTAATCTGTCCTTCATTGACATGAAAATGAAAAAAAAAAAATCTGACTTGGAAAAACTCGCCTGCCCCCCCCCCCCCCTTCCCTCAGAACAAATGGTGGTCCCCTATCCTATTTTGAAACAATTAGGGGGATCTCTAGTCTCCTGTTTTTTGGTGATATTATTGAAAGATAAATGAACGCAATGCACATGCTGGAAATAAGATCTTGATGATCATTAGTACCCTCCACACAAAATAGTAAGAAAGTTAAGATTTTCATATCTTAATGGCCTTTTCAACACCTGTACAGTAAATTTATGAAAAAGTCAAATTATTATTTATCTAGAAAATTTATTTAAACATTTCTTTTCAAATCCAGTGACAAACTGTAGGAATGCTGGGCAGGTGCAAATTATTTCCATCACATCATGTTCTTGTGGATAAAATGAATTCTGAAAATAGGAGAAAATCAGGAATTACCATTATTGAAAGTAATTTGTGTTTAAAAAATGAAATACAAAAATGCATGGAAACATTTAACATAGAATTTACATACATGTGTAACGTGAAGCGGTCACCCTTCCAGGGGTTGAACAGGCTCGCCGTTGCTTAACTTGCCTGAAAAAGAGGGAGACTCTACCGCATCACCAGAAAAGCTAGCTCACTGGCGAGGCAGTATAAGTTCCCTTTATACTGTCCGCTACACATGTTTTCAATTCTTCTGATAGTTTTATTATCAAAACTTTGTATGGTTTATAGCTTATATTGAGCATACCATTTTCCTCAAATGATGGATTAACTTGCTGCCTGAATGAATCCATTTGTCCAACATCTGAGAATAGCTATTCCTGCAACACAATATATATGCTATGAGATTACTAAATATACATTGTAGAATAAAATGGCATTACATTTGACAAAACAAATTATGCTGCATTGTATATTGTAGTGAATTTATATTGATATAAATGACAAAAAATGTGTTACAAAACTTCTCAGTGAAAGTGAAACCTCTGACATTTACAATAGTTATTGATAGAATATTTTCTATTAAAAAAATTCTAAGTCTCCCCTTTACCAAAATTAATGAAAAAAAAAACAATATGCACTTGCAAACTTTGAAAATGTGAAATGCTTGAGAAGTATACATACCCTGTGGAGAAATGATGCATTTTTATTTATTCACTCTTTAAGCCTGAAACTCTGGACAGCTACAATGATAAAAGTATATTATATAAATATTTTTAATGTACATGTAATCTAAACAAAAAAAGATTTTTTTTTCATTAATTTAGAAATTCTAGAAAATTACAGCCATAGATCTGAAGTGGGGCTTTTATGTTTTCAACACAATGTTACGGATATTTTTTTTAAATTGTGTAGCATCAAATACATCATTGTTTGTTTAGGCCTAGTCACTAGTGAATCATTGTGTGATTGACTGAAACAATGAAAACATCTCATTCAATTTAGTTTAAATTTGTGTTACTGATGATCTCTATTATTACACATATTGTCTCAAAGAAAATGAACTAATTGACAGGAACTCAGTACATATTTAGTGCCACTAATTTTTAATAATTCTAAAAAGTGTGCAACTTAGTATAGGGGGGGGGGGGGGGTTGTTACACACAAGGCTCGCATAATTACAGTTTTTCACTGACTGTACTAATACATTTAAATGAACATGAACACACTCGGGTTTTTTTATGTTAACAAAAGCATGTCTACATATTGTAGATCTACACATGTACCTGCATATGCGTATACATACCTGGCCTGGAATTACAGTCAGCAGTGATTGATCTACGGAGCTAGAGCTGGTGCAAATCGTCTCAGTTTTCTGCTATTTTCCGAAATAATGTCCTCATATTCTTGTAAAATGGAGAAGCAATGCCTTGTCTCTTAATTTATCCCCATTTTCTTTAAAGATTGTGTGGTTATTGCATTTAAATCCACTGCAAATCTCAGCTGATGTCGCCACGTTTTTAGATGTAAACAACATTCCGTGTCATCGAGTGCAAGCGCTTGGCTGAAGCCGAATGCAGACAAACGACACATTAAAAAGAGAATTATTTTAAAGACATGCTATTTTATATACGAGAAAATCACTAATTATTTTCTATTTAAACATAAAGATATTGTTGTTTATTACAAATTGTTGCCAATATCGGTAAATAGTTATTTTGAGCACCATTTCCTTATATGGATCAATCAGGGCGGAGCAACTGTCATGACGTCAGACCTCATTATGACTTCATTACCATATTTTTTTCATGTGTTGCCTTAAGGGGGGACCTATGTCGTTCTACGTCAAATTTGTTGTTTATTACAAATTGTTGCCAATATCGGTAAATAGTTATTTTGAGCACCATTTCCTTATATGGATCAATCAGGGCGGAGCAACTGTCATGACGTCAGACCTCATTATGACTTCATTACCATATTTTTTTCATGTGTTGCCTTAAGGGGGGACCTATGTCGTTCTACGTCAAAGCAGCGTTATGTGACGTCATAATAGCGACGTTTCTTTTTTCCCGCTGACTTTTACAACTGTGATTATAGGCATAACATTAATTGTTATTCATCAATAACGTACACAGTTTACAAAAAAGATTTTTTTTCATCATTTATAACAGTTTTATTTGGTTTATGGAGTTTGTTAATATTAGAATTCTCTTCCTTTGGTTGATAATTCCTAGCAATTTCAGTTGTGAAGAAATACCTCCATGATATGCTGATATAAAAATGCAAAAATTATAAGATAAAATTCAGCAAAGAAAGCGGCTTTAATCAGGGAAATATGTTTGATTTTATGATTATCATTTTTTGTATTTTCTGGATAAAACTAAAAAAAAAAATTAAGAAATGTATGTACTTGTACCTATATTTTAATGATTTATAGTGTATGTAGATTTTATTGTATAAAGTCATTCCTAGGTTCTATTAGGTGTTGGTTGTTGACGGGTGGAGGCAGAATGATTAGAATGAAGAAGAAAAGAGTTTATCTGTTTAAATAATTTCTTATGAAAACAAAATGCTGTTTTTTGCAAAATAGATTTATATTCAGATGTTTGTCAGTGCTAACTTACCTTTTTTTAGTGCAGAAAGGTCAATATTTATGACAGAAGAGAACGAAAATAAAAGAAAACGTCATCTTTCTCGTTTATTATATCATAAAGGTATACTTCTTTCTTTGTTAAAATAAAGAGAGGGGTGACTTCTTTCAAAAAATATTAATTACAACATTTTTACACAAAGACTTTTTAATATATTACCTGTTATGCATGTCGGAATTGTAAAAAATACGACAAGAAAAACGGGGTGATACTTACATTGTGCTCCTTTATAATTTTTCATGCGAGATGAATTACAATGAATTTGCCTTCATTTTAAAGATACAAGTCATATGAATTAAATACGTGTTGATTTCGATTGTGATTTGACATTTTTGGTTCTTTTTAGCGCATATTTAGAGTAAAACAATAATGTCTGAAGATAATCTATTTTAGCATTTCACACTGTTTTTGCACGTGCTCCTGTGTAAAAATAAGCACATAAAGGTATTGTTTTTAATACCTAAAAATTAAAAGCAAGTGGTCAGGAAAGAAATGTCAAAGTTTTGAAAATTTCACACAAAGACTTTTCGGACATAGGTCCCCCCTTAACTGTACTGCGTGCAAAAAACCACATTAACTGTAAACAAATACCGGTAGATAAAAGTGAGCGAAATTCAAATCACGACGAGGCCAATTATCTTATACATGTATCTGAACGTAACTTTTCAGACGGTGAAGGAATCCCCCACAGTAATGGTCTGATATAGATCATATATTAATATTACTGTATTATTATTGATAGATTTCACAAAATGTGTTTTTCCTCAAAATACTAATTTCGGTATATTTTATTTATGAAAATTATACTTTGAAAAAAAAAATATCTAGGTCAAAATCTGATGTTAAGTTAATTTTAATTTTTGATTGAAATTTTTCATTTTTTTTTTTTTCATTTTTTTTTCATTATGATTTTTAAGTTTAAAAAAAAAAAAAAGAGATCTTTTGTCAGCTTGTAATGCATGGCTGGATACAGGATTTGTGATGAGGGGGATTTGTTCAGGCAGGGGGTCTGGGGCCGCCTTAAGGCCTCCAGTGGTGCAAGGCAAAGGCCTGGTGGGAGCCCAGGGGCGAACATCTTTTAAACATCTACAAGACACCCCCCCCCCCCCCCCCCGACATTCAATGTT
>NW_026918067.1:15000-92500 GCF_032062105.1 Saccostrea cuccullata | reverse complement strand
CCCCCCCCCCCCCCAGTTTACTTTCAGTTCTGATCTGATCTGTGTTTTTTCCTAGCCAATTGCTCAGGTGAGCGATGTGGCCCCTGGGCCTCTTGTTTTAATCCGAATCATACATATTCTGTGTATAGGAGGGGCCTGCATGTGTTTTCAAATAATTATATCTCAAACAAAATGTGATTGTCCACTTTCTTTCCAGAAAATTCTTTTATTTTTTGATTTGACACTTATATATATTCCTATATGCGGCCTGAGTACCAACCCTTCACTATCATGCCTTATAACAATAAAGGATAATGGGTAATACGCTTATGCAGCATCGTGCTGCTATAGGAAACTTCTATCTAGCATGTAGATGTATAAACATATCTTCCATTTTTGTATATAGACAAAGTTTTAAACTAAACTTTTAACCGTAGAATTAAATTTTTGGGTCAAAAGACCAAAAAACCTCGTATTTTAATTTTTTTTCGATCGCTCACGCGATCTCATATGTTTAGTTTAAAACTTTGTTTTTAAACAAAGTTTTTAACCTCGTTCTCTGAAAAAAATTAATAAATAGTTGTTTGTTCATGGAAAAAATTGACAAAGAATAATTCTGAACGAAGCGCGTGCGGCGCATGCTTACTGGTCCTGTACCAGTAGCCGTCTAAATATGGAGGTTTTTCTTTCATTGCTTCACTATTTGACACAATTTGGAGATAAAACTTGGCATATATAAAGCTTTACTCTTGCTCTATCAGAATATATAATTTTTTTGCAAGTCCTACTCATGAAACTTTGTTTTCATACCGTTAAAGAGGGGTAGGGTAGGACGCCATTTTCCCGTATGCACTGTACCAGTTACCGTCTGCGTCATTTCTAATGATATCTAGCTACAAACGCTATTTTGGTAGGAATTTAAATGTAAACAGAACTTGAGAGACAAAAAAACACACACATACACATACAAAATCCAGGAAATAATTTTGTTCTGTGCAAACTGCATAGGTAGACAATTGCAATCATTCCAGTATCAGCTCTCCCATAATTGAGAAAAAATATAGAAATTGTCTTTCCGCATCATGTTGAAGAAATACAATAAAATATACAAACGCGTTACTGATCGCATCTGAGTTCACGATAACGCGTTTATAGGGGTGCTTTGAGATAAAAAATAAAACAAAACCTCAGTTTCAAAGTTATGACGTCACTTCACCACATCATAAACAAGAAGATTATTCAGACGAAACACTGTTTTTGTAAAGTATACCACTATAATATTATCTCTGATGTATGGTAATTTACTCATGTTTACGTTTCTGTCTGCAGCAGACGATCTTTAAGAAAAATCTCGAAAAATCGCGTTTTAAACACGCGAAATGACGTAATATACGGTAACTGGTACTAGACGGCTACTGGTACAGGACCAGTAGTGTCATTTCTTTCGGACTTAGCCAATCTTCCATGTAAACAAACGAAGGAAATGCCTATGAATCTGAATTATGATCTTGGAAAAATTACAGAAACAACTGAATTTCTTAACTTAACTAAAAGAACGATTCACTAACCCTAATCCATCGTATGGTATGCAAGGACTAAGACGTTCAGACGAAATCTCCCGGGCGGATGCTAAACTAACCCTAATCAGTCGAAAAATGTGCGAGGACTAACCCTAATCTCTCGGATGGACGCGAGATTAACCCTAATAAGTCGAATACTAGTGCAAGGACTAACCCTAATCTCTCAGGTGGGTGCAAGACTAACCCTAATCAGTCGAATAGTGTGCAAATTTAATCCATTTCAGTTGAGTGACGTAGTTGTTACGTCATAGTCCAATGAGCACGAGGATCTTGCGGATCTGGGGACCGGTAAAGTAAAGTCTACCCGAAAAAAGGGCAAGTGCTAGGAAAAAAAATATTGAGGAATCAGAGAATGACCCTGACGTATCACCGTAGATGCGAGTAGTATTTCGGAAATAAAACATCCATGAATATACACATCTGTGGTTTAGTCAATCCATAGATGGAAAGATAACTTTTTGACTTTTTCCGTTTTTCTTGGATACAAGTTTTTTTGTTACAGTATCAGTAAAGCTTACTGGAGTTAGAACAGTCAAAGCATTTGTAAGTATGGCTTTATTTTAACATAATTATTTACTTTGAGAGATGTCCACGCCTCCACGGGACCATATCCATTTGTCACAACATTTGTTACAGTTAGTCACGACACCCAGGTCCAGTACAATCAGTACATTTAGCTACGTAGGTAGAATTACCTATGTAGCTTTATTTACCTACCTCGGGTAGCTTTATTTAGCTATTTCAATGTAACTTTTCTTTTTATGAAAAAGAGACAAAAAATCGCAGTTAAATGACTATTGATATTTATATTAGGGAGACTTTAAAAAACAATCCAAAGCAGAGATAGTTTAAACATCGCTGCGTTTGGTCAATTTAGAGCAAAACATGTAAATCCATTGTTTGGTTATCTGTCCGTGCTGTGAGGCATGACTGAGTATGATTACTTCACATTGTGCTGAATAATTACAGACCTATTATCATGTTAACCAGAACTGGACTTCTTTGTCGTTTCATTCAATGAGTAACTGTTCTAACTGTCATACATAGCCCCAAAACTTTCAGAACTTTGATTGCAATTGCGCAGAAAAAGACATTTCTTCAAGAAGGAATTTTTCATGAATTGTTTTCAGACGAGTTCAAAGTTGAAAATGATCACTGCATCAAAATGATAGTTTTTGCACATCCTGAGAAAAATGCTTTTTTATAGAAATAAATTCATTTGGTAGCTAAATCAAGCTACCTGAGGTAGGTAAATAAAGCTATGGTAGCTAGATTAAATTCTACCTAGATAATTCTAGCTAAATGTACTGATTGTACTGGACCTGACACCCACTCCCCATGCCTTCCTAAACAGTGCTAAGCTCTGGAGCCAGTAAACTGATTGATATTTCACTGTCGGTATTAATATTAAAAAATGTAATAATCCAGATTTCGTATTTCATTTTTATTGTAAATTCTCAGACTAATAACTTTAAAATGAGAGATTTCTGGGCGGCCAGGGTGTCTAGGGTAAGGCATATAGCAGCTTTATAGAAATTCAGAACTTTATCATGTTCTCCAGAAGTCCCAAATACTCAGCTAAATAATGAATAAGCTAAAAGCACGAGCATGCTGGGTAGAAGATGGGTGTCATCATACAGTACTATAGTATACTGTTATGGAATGGGTACGAGGGAAATAGATAGAATTTCTATCGTTAAAATGATAAATGTCCCAGGTTTCAACGATAGAATTCGTTCCATGTATTCACAATGTAACAAAATAAACACGGGCGATAACTTGTACTCAGTGCAGTTACTAGGAACAATCCAGAGAATTCCGATAGTAAATATGGCGTGTAATTTTGAAGTGAGAAAAAACATTGAGAAAATTAGTTGAATTTTCATCTTCGCTTGGATTTTATTTTAAGTTTAAAGGCATACGGAATCCCAAAAAGGTTTGTTACAATTAATTTTAAAGTTATTTTTAGTGCAAATTCTTAAGTATACTTCAATATCGTTTTGGAGCAATTCTGCAATTATTTGCTACATTGTGAGTATATGGGACTGGTATTCTAACTGTGGTGAGGGCGTTTATTCTAACTACAAGAGAAAATTAAAGCATATTTATGGTTCCCAGAGGGAGGAAATAGTTTCCTGCGGAGGGGGAACCATAAATTTGCTATTTTTGAGTTCACATTCCATAAATGTTTTATTATATTAAACTAATCATAGGCTATTCTACACTTATCCAATGGCTGTGAGTGGGATAGCTCTTTTATCAAATCCGCAACAGGGAACTATTCCCCGAGGGCTTGCCCGAGTAGTTCCTGTCAAGGGTTTGATAAAAGAGCTATCTCACTCACAGCCAGAGGATAAGTGTTTTATTATACTGTTGTATATTATAATTTCTTAGGTTTGAATTTACTTTGGTGTTAGATAATACTGCGAGAATGAGCTGAAATCCTGATGACGTCACAATGCTACATAAGTCATTATGACATCATCAGGCTATGGATTTAACGCTGGAAATTAAAGTCACACTTGCTCTTGGGTCGCAAAATGGCGACCTAAAAATTTTTTTGGTCGCCATTTCTGAATTTCTGGTCGCCATAATGAAATATTTCACTCGCCATAAAATAATACATTTTGTGAATAAAACTTTATAATTTAAAAAGTATATGTATTATGTCTTTATTATAATAAAACATTACTGTGACTATAAAAATTTGCTAGGTTGAATGAAAAATTTTGTTGCATACATGTACCCTTATGGTTGTACAGAACACAAGTAATCTGATTACAGAAATAAAATTTTATCAAATGAAAATACAAGCTTGACAGCTGTGGAAACAGGACTTTGTCTGCTGTTTGTCATGTTTACTTATTACTACATACCTAACCCATTACCCAGTCATTATAAATGCCGCCAAAACACTCTTTAATAGCATGATTCATTGTGATATGCAAGCAATTGACCAAATGCTTAAATAACAAGGTCGGATCTTAGAAAGTTAACGAAGTTTGGATGCCATTCTATCAGGAACATTATTTATACACGTCTCTTGTTCTATCAAACTTTGTACAGCATGCTGCCATAACATTACGTAATCTAAGTCCATGCGATGCTATGTAAAGTGTACATTTAAATATATGTCTTCAAACATTTTCTTGATAGAGAATCTTTACAAATGAAATATCGATCCCGATCTTAAAAATGGACATTTCCAGCCCAAATTTTTCTCAGTCGCGAAAATGCGAGTGTGTTTTCATTTTTAGTCGCAAAATCAATTTTTTGGTCGCAAATGCGACCATTTTAGTCGCAACTTGGAGCACTGTTGAAATGTTTTGACTTCATCATGCTCATAGTTACATTGCTAACAACATGACGTCACAGACTTGAGATTCCTTGAATGCTCCGCTCATTGAACACTTTGATTGGTTAGAAATACTTTTAAATATTCATAGGCACTTCTTTCGTAAATGGGGTACCCCTACTTATTTTTACCACAAGAACTGGCTAGAGACCAAAATGACCGCTTCAATTAATGCAATGTATGTGTACTGTATAGTAAATAGGTAAATGAATGAATTAAATTTTGAAATTGATAACCTCCGAAGAAATAGATGACATATAATTTAAATATGCTATTAAGATTAAAACACATGATATTTGTAGCATGTAGTGGTGTAATTATTGTTAAAAGTTATACTCTTCCAATGTACTGAATTTACTACACTTGTATCTATCATCATTTCTATGCAATTTTGTTAAATTAATCATTTTTACATAGTATGTTTTTTTTTCTTCAAACTATTGTATACATATTATGCATTCAAACATCTTCAAAGACATGTTTGTGATATACATTTCATTCATTTTAATGGAAATCATATCTATAAGCATCATGTCAGCTTTTGGAACTGATACTGATCGACAGAATGAGATCATAACCATTGACTGATACAAAGGAAATAGACTAATGATCATAATGATTACTTATACAGAGAATAGGAAATAGTGTAAAATAACAAAGGGAATTCTTGTGTTATCAGTCACCCAGGAAACACAGACTTAAAGAAGGGAATTCATAAATCTTATGTCACCAAATATTAACCTGCTCTAGCCATGAGAAATTGTGTTTCAGAGTACAATCCTAGAAAACTGAGCTACACATGACTGCCGAGAGAGACTGACTAGGAGCTAATTTGAATGTTACAAGCTGCATGACACAGCAGGGTTGTTCCTAAAACCCAGGGTCTGGGAGTGGGGGGGGGGGGGGGGAGGGGGGCCCAAAGGGGGGCACCCTGTGGGTCCCTCACCTTTACAGAAGAAATTTCAGGAATCCTACACCCCCTTCTTCTTCGTTATTGCCCTGGGTAATGCCCCTGTAATTTCAATCTGTAGAGGCACAATGGGCCTGATGAGAGTTTGCTTTATAAAAGTTACTATGCAAAGAGACTCAGTGCAAGATCATAATGATGGATTTTAACTCAAGATACATGTACATTAACATGATAATATATATATCAAAAGTATTTACCATGATGATCCTATGATATTTTTTATCGACTGCATGATCATTTATTTGTCAGGTTAAAAATCAATCAGTTCTTCACTTTAACAAGTTAAATACACCCCCCTCTTTTTTACCCCATATAAAAAATGGGGAAAATATTCGATTACCAAGTTGAGGGCAACTTTTAAAACAACCTGTAGTGCACTTAATCTAAATGTTAAATTTGTACTAAGTTTTTTAAGTTTAAAGTTTATAAGCATTTGTCATGTTTATTAACTAACCATTAACAGTAACCAGCAAGGTATTTACTAATCAGAGTGTTTTATAATATCAGTAAACACCCCTTCATTACTTATAATTCCCCAGCATTACTAACTCCCAGATAGGGATAAAATTTTACCTAGGGCATGAGATCAAAGTGTAACGTGCAACGCGGCCGAGCTTGGGTGTGTGGTGATATGTCTTGTATCACCGAGGCGTTACACTTGGGTTCGTTAACCTGTTAACTCAGATTTTTGTTGACCAAATAATATTAAAATCAAATATATACAAATACAATGGGTTTCTTCTTGATTGGACAACCACTAGCTGTGGTCAACGGGTGTCTCCCGTAAGTAGATTTCTTCTGTCCTGCCACTTCTCACTGCACTGACTCCTGGCACTTCCCCCACTTCTCACTGTGGTATGCCACCTCTCTCGATCTATACTACCAAGTGACTGCCTTATTCAGGTCTTACGCTTTTGGGTAGTCTACAACACTTAGCTGTCTATCCCCCGCAACTGTCTGCCTTATTCAGGTCTTATGACCGTGTGTAGGAGGAGAAACAAGCTAAGGTTTCACAACTCCGTCACCAGAGAGGTCTCAAAGGTCCTGCAATGCAATCAGTATTATCCCAACGCAGTCCCAGTATAGTGGCAGATTCATACTACTTGCATGATAATTAATATTTTTTTAGTGTTTAAGAATTAAGTGAAAACGTAGGTCTAACGTTTATACGAAACTAAACGATAAAAAATCAACTTCCGTTTCAAAAGAATGTAAGGTAAATCTTTTGTCAATATGATCATGTTTATTTAACAAGAGGATCAAGCTGAGAAAGTGCTGTTGTTTTAATTTGAAGGATTGAGAACTTCTCTATACATGCTATAGATTTTTAAGTTCCAGCAATTAACCAAGAGAGTCAAATTCTGTTCTCATGTCATAAAAGTGCCTTAAATTTCTGCATATATGCATTGGGTGGGGGAAAGAAATGACAATCTCTGTCAACATGTTAAATACATCCACTTACTCAACATAAACCTCTATTTTCTCTGTCTATCATGTATAATATAATGATAAATACAGCATGTAGTTTAGGATAACAATACAGATAATTTCACACCTCGAAAACCATTGTCAAGTACCGAAGTGCATACAATTTCTTGTGCGTAATTTTATATGTTAGTAATGAGTAAACCAAAAACACTACTTAAGTATAACAAGCATCAAAATAAACTGAGAGAAACTCAAGAATGTTTATCCACAGAAAGATTTTATACAGTTAAGATCAACAATTCATCAAGGCGCAGCATATTGTTTCAAGTCAGTTACTCAATTATTGTGTTTACTGTTCATAATTTGGACTAAGAAAACAAATATGACAAATATGGTGAATTTTTTTGTTGGATACCGTGTTTATACATTTTCCTGCTTTTTTTCAACATTGGAGTTGGTATACTATTAGAATGGTGTACTATATTATTTTACTTTGCTGTCAGTTTTTTAAGAAGAGCATGTGTCCTTGCAGTCTAAGCGTAAGTTAGATGCTAAGATCAGAGACCTGTTTAGCCTTGAGGATGTTACATTGTGTACACGGGAGAGACCGTGGAATATCGAGGCTTCCACTTAAGGAGGTAGTGATGTTCTGAACAGGAAGAAGTTCTCCTCTTTCCGGCTGATGTGTCCATACTCATGTTTTCTTTATGTGTAAGGGATGTGAAATGAACTCGTTACTGTGTAAAAGAGAAATTGTCTCAGAGTGGAATTTCCTCTCACAGATTTTTTTTGGGATTTTTAGTGATTTTCTCAATGCATGCTATGCAGGTACATATCAGGCTTATTGTACAAGTTTAATATAGATAATATGATGATATTTTATTGCAGACTTGATGGAAAAGAGTTGCAAGCTTGTTTGTAAACACAGTCAACTTTCGGCTAAATTTTCTGATTAATTTTCATCAGTATGACATGTATGCAATATGTTTTTAATTGATCTTCACTTTTTCGTTATTTTTAACAAGTATTCTAAACAGCTGCAAAGGGTAGGCTTGAATAAATTTTTTCTACAGTGTTAATCTACATACTGTATATTTTGAACTTATATTACATGCATATTCTTGGCAAATTGTGCATCAGCTACATTCATTTCATGTTGGTGTATAGGTACATTAAAAATTGATAGAATAGAAGGTATTTTTGAAATATTCAGGTTTTAAATCTTTGAAGCAGACCTGGTGTATAGAACTAAATCAATGTTTGATTGTCAATGCAGGCTTCCACTGACAACATTTGCTTTAGTAAGAGGCAGGTCGGGTATTGACCCCCACTCCTTACGGGGGTGATACAGTTCTACAGGTGTACACAGGTAAAGTCGTTATCCAGGTAATCGCAGGTAAAACAGCTGAAGGGATGCAGCTTATGTATTCACTTCTACATTGAATGTGTTAAAAAGTGCCAAGGAATTTGATTGTGGAGTAACAGAATTCATGTATGACATGTATTTTATTTTTTTTTTCTTCTTATGCTGGCCGTTAGGGAGGTTTGATCCCCAGTTCAGGCCAGATAACAATCTGTCAGTAGAGCACCTGACTAGTGATGCTGGGGACCGGGGTTCAAATCTTGTTCTGCTCTGTTGCATTTTTGTCTTTTCCTGTTACACTTTAACTGGGAATGTCTGAATAATGTGTGCTGACAGTGAATTTCATTGATGAATTTACTCATAACCTTATTGTTAGATTGTGAAAGTACTCTAAGGTCAGCATTTCAATTTTTCTTCTGGAATTTAGGAAGGAACTATACTTACCATGTTCATGACTGTTCGAATCTCCATATTGAATTTTTGTGAGTTTGTTGCTTTATCATCATGATCATGGTGACATTTTAATCATGTTCATATAGATTACAATGCAGCTCTGTTTTGTATTTTCAGACTGCCGTGATGTGATGCTGTGACCACGTTGGCGGTATGGGGTCAGTCCCCTCAGAGAAACACAAGTACCTACTTCTCCTAGACCTTCTCAAGTCACCACATGTTCCTTTTGTAAATACGCATACCGTCATCATTCAGAGGAGCCCGTCTGGAAAACTCGGAATCAAACTCAAAGTCCAAGTGAGTGTCTCAAGATAAAATATTCACAGACTTAGTTAATACTGTATACTGTTAATACTGTACTGCCCCCATTTTATTTTCGTCCCTTTCGCCCTACCCTCATTTGTGCGAATTTTAAACGGGGTGAAATGAAATAATACGGTATAATTTTTTTAATAAAATTCTGATTGGGGGAATTTAAAATTGTTTCCAAGTGTGAAATGGCGAAAATTAAATGAGGCAAAAATAACCCTGTATACATTACATTTATTAATTAATATTACCGCAGTGTGCGAAATTAACGGTGGACCGGTAGACAATGTCATCAGTCGGTCTGTGTTTTAGACCGACTTGTCTATAGGAATTTCAGACTGGTTCCCTGCTTGTCTCTAATAAACAAATCACGTTTAAATGTATTACACTGATGTATTCTGTTCACCCCTTAGTTATGATAGTTTGTTCCACGATGTATGCAGAAATAATTCGAATCTGAATATTCTATTTTTAGCATGAGGGGAGGTTAAGTTGTGATTACTTAATGGCCGCGGACACCAAAACAGTGCAGAAGAAACATGTCCTTCTTCGACCGTTTAAAGTATGTTGAGGGTGCACGCCCGGGAATTATTATTACTCTTGTCTATCAGACAGACATTCTCAATGTTTGAGTCGTTTATCAATGCTGTTGTAGTCAGTCGTCTTACCGTGTTTTTTGATTCTTGTTGTAATCTTTTATCCAGTACAAAAACTACTGGAAAGTGTAATGATTTCACCATTTTACATCAAATACGTTTATTTTAATTTCAATATTTTAGCATTGAATGTAGTATTCTAAATTTCGGTCCATAGGAAGTTGCTGCGGTCTATAGAAAATGAAATGTCTATGGACCGAAAGTCTATAGGACTTTGAAGTTAGTTTCGCACACAGTTACCGTAATATTCAGAGACTTTTAATTTAACAACTCAATTAAACCATTCAAGAGTTTCTTTGCACTGATGAAAATCAACAAACTAGTCACTTTGATGAACATCATAAATATTGTAGTATTTTACTGTAGAAGTGGAAAACATAGTGTTTTTAATTTCATTATGTTCAGGATTTAAGAATTTTCTGCCAACTTTAAACCATCGTGATTATTATTTCACTTCATTTCTACCTAAAAATAGGCAGAGAAGCTGAATATTTATAAACGATTCACCATGAAATTAAAACCACTGTTAAAGGTAACTTTCTAACAAATAGTGAAATGTTAGAAATGTGGAATTAAAGACGTCTACGGTAGCCCCGTGCCAGTGATTTTGTCATCATGACTTTATACTATCACAGTTTCTTATGTGGGGTGGGGACATAACGCTTGGATGCCAGAAAGGGAGAAACAATGCTATAATTTACTTGTTTATTAGTCTAAGAATATAATGGTATGGACTTTGGATTTTGGCCTGGACAGTTATTGGAGCACTTCAGTGCAGGGGTCCTGGGTTTGATTCCTGGCCCTGCCATACATTTAAATTGCCCTTTCCTGTTAGAAAGGATTCTTTAAATTCATTGATAATAAAGATATCTGTCCATAATAAAATTAAGACTTAATTTTGATATAATTATTATAATCATTATGACTGGAAGTTGTGTGGCAAAATTATTTCTTTCCATGATGTTGAACCAGTACTATATACAGTAGAATCTTACTATTAAGAAAATCATTAATAAATCAATTCTCATTTTAAAATTTGGGGTACTGGAAAATGATTACTGAAAGAGATGAACAATTGTGTCACATACTTCCATTGTCAAGGATGTTATTTGTAATTATTCATTTACTTCCTAAAGTTTTTTAAGGTTTCAGAAACTAATTCTTTCAACAAATCACACCCCCCACTTCAGTTTACAAGTACATGTATGTAATTGTTATGAATTTCTGAAAATCTCCCTGCTGTCATGAACTTTAAGTGCCAACAGGGAGTGTGGGTACACAGGGATGTGTGCGTTCTGTCTCAGACAAAGTGATGATACATTGTTTGTTTAATGTTTGAAGGGACTCCGCAAAATCCAGACTTTCAAATGATGTCTCAGTCTGTCTCAATAATTGTTCTTCGCTGATGTTTACCTGAAATTATTTTTTGTGAGCAATCTATTATACTTATAGCGAAATCTCCAAAATTTACTTTAATATATAGGACTTTTCTCTTCTTATGAATATTCCCTATATCATGTATAGAGGTTTGAACTTTTGATTTGTGTAAACTTTTATATTGAACTTATTAGTGAAAAATCATTTGATAAAAGATATTTTAAAAATTTGTTGAATTAAAAAATAATTTAAAAATTATCAATGATTCATCCAAAACATATATTACATTTTATTATAATTTTTTAATAAATCAATTCAAAGCATTTCATAATTGAATTATCATAATTATTTGATTGCAAATAGTTCAGTCTGATCAGAACTAATGTTTACTTACTAATGTCAATTGACAAGCGCTCTCAGATAAGCTTTTAAATACCCTGGGGGAAACTGTTGAAGTGGGGTAACAACTTGATATTAAATTCTCCTTGGCTGCCTATGAATTTGTCAAATGCACGTTCGCAGTAGGAGAAATTAGAAATAAAGGTAAACATTGAACATCTGCCGAGCGTGTGGCAGATACGAGCCTTAGATCCCTGTTTGGAAATTAATTTGATTTCCATCAGACTTCCTGTTTAGGGCTACTTGAAGCATTATTTGTCATGATTCCTAATTGGAACAGCAGGTAGATAGGACTAAGTTCCATATCAACAGCAAATTTCAGAGACAACTAAAGGTTCACAAACCCCTCTGCTCACTTATATAAAATGTTGCTTGAACCTAATTGATTTTCCAAAAGAAATGTATAATTTTATAAGTAAAAATACAGAGTTAAGAATTATCATGATTATAGCATAGTCATATAGTCAGGGGAAGTGGCCACATGCAAGACTTTTAAATCAGTTATACATGTATCTGAATCATTTGAAAATGTGGTTAGAGTTTTTAACTGAATAAAAATATTACAAGTTGTGTGACAAAGCACTGGTGTGATTTAATTACTTCATGACATGCATTAAATACCTCTTCTGTATCCAGATCTTTTACATTTGTCATATGTTATAGAATGATACTATAACAATTTGACCGTTTAAAAGACTTTTGCTTCAGCTTACAGAAGAAGTCAATGTTCCTAATTATAAATAATCTAAAGAGCTTTGTTTGTTGTATTCCAGAAGATCGGTGATTCGGACACGTGCTGTATTGTGACAGAGGTGAAGCCTGAGTGTCGTCTCCTGAGCGGTTCACAGCTGACCCAGTTTGAGTGTGTGGTCAGTATAAATGGGAATGACCTGCGGGGACTGACTGAAGACCAGGTGTTTGGTCTCATCGACTCAATCCAAGATTGCTCCGTTACACTAACTGTCTGTGATGTGTTAAAAAACAACAAGAGAACTCGATCTCAACTATCAAACTCGAGTGAGTCGTCCAGCTCCATGGAAGTCAGGAAGAAAATCAGCGGAATGAGGCGGATGATCAAGTCCAACAGCGTGGAGAACGACGAAAAAGAATCCAGCGAACACGACTCGCTACTGGCCGGAGAGCAGCGTGTGGGATCGCAGGTAGACCAGCACTTTAACACGGCCAGCTGTTACGAGGAGAGGGTGTGCTCGATGCCGGCCATGTCAGAGCGCCCCCTAGCGGGGGAGGAGCAGTATCACTCGATGCCTGTGGGCTCGGGGGTTTGCAAGGAGTGTAAAAACAACAACTGTACCACACACAATCACGCCAATCTAATGGGGAAGGGGAGTAACTCCTGGGCAAGGTCGGTGGGCTTTGTGGGGAGCTATGAGGACTTGTTTAAGTACCCTCACCGTGTGAAGTGGGACTGCCTGACTAAAGCCGTGGACCTAACAACCTCATCTCAAGGAAAGTTTGGCTTCTCGTACAAAGTCAAGGAATTCAAAAATGTAAGTAAAGCAGTTAGTCTACTAAATCAGAATTTACCATTCGTATTAATCTTTTCCTTGTACAACACTGTTTAAATATGTTAGTTACTGTGAAATCACTTATTTTCATCATTCTTGGGGGTTTAATTTTCGTTGTTTCCAAGGTATGGAGAGAGCATTGAATTCATGACCAAGCAACTCTAAATGTAAAAATTCACATGCATTGTTATACTAAATTAAATGCAACACTTCTCCAATCTCGAAATCAAATCCCCACAAACCAGTATTCCTTTCTTAAAACTTAAAACTTGAAAATTTGACCCAATGAAAATGTGTGATTTTACAGTACTCTGTGTGAGCTGTGCATGTTTTCATGTCATGACTTTGTTTTGACAGAATGTTGATGATTGGTACACCCTGGTGACGTCAGTGACAGAAGGGGGTCCAGCAGACGGCAAGTTAATGGTGGGAGACTGGATACGGTCCATTGACGGTCACGCTCTGGCGAACCCCAAAGAGGTAAGGATCTTAAAAATTGAATTTTTTTATGATTTATTTTATCATAAAATCATTTTATTTTCACAATGATGAAAGTTAACTCTTGGTCATAAAAATAAAGATGAAAATGCAACCATAATTTAAAATAAAATCTCAGCTGGTAATTGAAATAAAGATTTATAATTATATAACTGTTGTGGGGATATATTGAGATATTTTATAATTTCTGAACTCTGTGATGATTCCTGCAGGCCCTATTCCTGGAGAAGAAGTTAGAGAGATTAAAGGAAGTGAAGGTCGTGTTTCAGCGACCGGAGGGAATGTTACCCCGACACAAGTCCTTTCAGTCTGGCCACCGCCCCGAGATCGTAGAGCCCAACCCCCCACACTCGCCCATCTCTGCTCCCACCGTGTTAACAGACATCACCGGACAGCCGGTCAAATCTAACGTCCCCCTCCCCGGGAGCTGTTCGCCGGTAAATGCCAAGGTCGGGGGTCGGTCTGATGGCTACATACGTCAGCCCAGTACCATGTCCAAGGCTTCTATGTCCTCAACCTTCAGCTCAGGAAGCTGTGAACCCAGGCAGGTGAAGCCTAAACAGAGCCCCAGTACCCTGGACCCCAGCAGTCTGTTCACAATCCGACCCATTTCTCCCGGCGCTAAGGTCGAGCATGTCCAGATCTTCGTCCCGGGTCTGCAGTCCGCTGATGGTACGTCAGGAGGACCCGACGATTTCCAGATGAAAGTAAAATTCCCCAAAGTGAGGATATTTATCTGTGGTACAAACGCCAGACAGCTCTCACAGTTACTTCTACCCAACTTCCTGTTACCCGCTGATAATACAGTGAGGCTCTTTGACCGAGTGTTTGCTACCATGGCGATGGAGAGGTCGGGTGAGGTCGGGTTTGAGCCGTGGTCTCAGTATGACCGGCTCCTACAGATAGACGAGCGGGTGAGGCACGCCAGTAATGACTCCCTGAACCACTGTGATACCAGTGATCGATCCTACCCCAGTAGTCTAGGCTGTGGGGCGATTAACACCGAGATTTTTATTGTGTACGATGAGAAATTCTTCCTTCAGTGCTGTCAGTATTTATTCACTAGGACCAGTGTATTTCTGTTGACCTTTGATGGTGATAAAATGTTGAAGTCCCCTCCCTGTGAAATTCACCGCTTACAGAACACGATACACACCATTCGCGGAACAGTTGGGTACGAGTGTCCCATTCAAACCTATGGACTTCTGGGAGTAGATTCTTCTGACATAGCGTCTACAGCCACCATTGACGAAGTCCGGACCTTATTCTATACCTCTCACGGATATCAGATCGTGAAATATAACGTTCCGCGACATCCACACCTGTTCCACTTCTCTAACGGCGCGCGACCCTGTGTAGAGGTACAGAACAGCGTGTGGAGATCTATCTGTGAGATTCAGGAGAAACAGTACATCCTACTAATCTCCATGGCGATGATCCACCAATTAGAACAGAGGAGACAGAGTGATGTGGCCTGCATTGATGAGGACGATTTTACGGCAGCTTTCCAGGAGACCATTCCAGGAGCGGATCTAGGAATCAGACAAGTGGTGTGGACCGAGTTACTGGAATTTGGAGAAATCTTATCCACAAGTAAGTTTATCATGATCTTGTTTGTTTTACACTTTGACTCGGGGAAATTTTATTTAAAAAATTGAGGGTTGTTGAATTTGTTTAGCTGAACAAATGAAAACCAGATAAAACTGCCTTGCCGAGTGAAACTATTTTAAAGTTTTATGTTTGCATTTTACAGACCAAGCTATAAATCATACAAGTTGTGTTGGAAAATTGAACAATGCTAAATTTACATGTTCTGAACAATAAAAATATTAAATGAACACAGTCAGTTTTGTGTGATATACAACACCCTGAAGTGCAGTAATTCAATAGATGAAACACAAATTAAATTCCACTTTAAATTTTGAGTATTACATGCTTATCCACGTGATTCATAAATTAAGACATGTATAGGGAATCCATATAACTATATATTTCATTGGTTCCCACAAGAGCTGTTTGTCTTCGGATTTGATCATCCTGTTACGATGTCTGTCTTATTTTCTTGTTTACACAGTAAACTTTTAAATTGTATATTGTGTACACGGTAAACTTTTAAATTGTATGTTGTGTACCTGTAAATGCTTTTCAGAGGCAGCCTTATTACCTGTATCCAGCATCAGCCAGCTAGACAAACTCCTGTTTATAAGGCCTGACATCCTATTGGACAGAATCCACCAATTACAGACAATCTCTCCAAGAATCATCCAATCAAATGAGGCAATCAAACAAATCTGGCTCAAACTCATTGCATCAGGATTTTTCCTGCAATCTGATTGGTCAGAACTTTGTCCCCAGACTGACCTGTATTCCATGTCCAGTACAAAGCTACAGCTGAGTCCAGACAAGGCCCTGCTCTTACTTCAGGCCTTTGGTTTGATCTTCAGACAGGAAGCAATCGATGGCAGCCATTATTTTATTCCATGTTTCATTCCTGAGCCGGTGTTTTCCGAGACCTTTGAGTACACGACAGGGAGTCTTTACTTCCAGCTCCGAGGAAACCCCCCACACATATCCAGTATGATCTATTTTCATCTTGTGTTCCGATTGAACAATGCCAGTGATGCCCGCTCTCTGGTGGTGACCAATAGTACCACCAGTGTGATCCACCACGCGGGGTACGAAATCACGCTGACCCACGAGAAACTCCGAGACAGGATACAGATTCAACTCAACAGGTAGGATCCGAGTCACAATGGCTTTACACTCTGAAAAACGTGATGTAAAGTGTAACAGAATCAATTTCAAAAGTTAGGAACCAAAACAATGACTTTACACATTTTAAAACATAATTATTAAAGAGTCTTAGTTGCCATCCACACAAAGACAAACAGTGGGATTCTAAACTATCCTTATTCCTGTAGAAGAAACATCACATAGTACCTCCATCTCACCCCACCTTAACTGCAGTAGATTTTGATTTAACATGACTGGTTATGTACATTTGTTGTTAAAAACCATTAAGACCTCTCTCTCTAGCTTGACATAAGTCATTTTTAACACATGATGCATCCAAGCATGGCTGGCATGTGCTTTTGAGCTACTTGCTAAGTGACTTTGGTAAATTAATCTTTATTTTAGCTTACATGAACCTAACCCAAGATTCAGGTGAACTTTTCTAATCCAAAGACATCCAGCATTTGTCTCTTGTGTGTTAACTATCCTTTCAGAATTTTAGAACACTTTTTAACTTTTGAAATCCTACTAGGCCAATTTCAACCAAACTTGCCACAAAAGAATCCATAGGTAAAGGGGATTCAAGTTTGTTCAAATGAATGAAGAGCCACATATACAGGGGTCGACACTAACTTTTAAACCATAGTTGTCAACAGGGCTAGCCATTTCTAATTTCTACTAGCCCTGTTCATGTATTAGTTGTCCAGCAGCCCGAGTCGTGAAGCGACGAGGGGGGTAGGTGCGGGAGGGGGTTTCCCCCTCCTGCCGGTGGGGGTACGGGGGACCTCCCCCGGGAAATTTTGAAAATAGAGAAGCCAAATCCTGCATTCTGGCTGTATTTTGGGTAAAAAATATATGTCACCCTATGATTGTACTTTAGAAATTTTTCTATTCGAAGAAGTACACATATATAATCATTTAGGATATTTCGAATCACCTTTAATTTTTACAATTTTGACATACAAAAATAATAATTATGATGATAAAACATGTTTGAAAATAGATTTAATAATTATTAGATACATTATGTGTAATTGATAATTATATTTGTTGCTCTAAGTGAGTACTTAGTAAAATTCTTAGTAGCCATGCAGGGCAAGTTTAAAGGCATGTTTGGTAGCCCGACCTCAACATTCAGTTGTCCCGGGCCAGCGGGCTACCGTTAGTGTCGAACCCTGCATATACTTTCAAGATGATTAAAAATTAGCTAGTGGAAATTTTATGGCATCTTCTAAAAATTTTCTCCCCAATATTAACTTTGCCAGAAAAGATGAAACATGATGTAATTGTAAATGCTTTTACATAGTGTAGATTCCAATTTTGTTACTATTGAGATTTATCTTTTTTGGATTTAAAAAATTAGTTTTGTTACTTGTTAAATAGATGCTGCATCTGATCTTGATTGGCCTTTCAGAAATGAGCTGTTTTAATGTTATTCTCACTTTCTGCTTTTCACCAGTAAAACTGTATATTAAGTAGAATTTTTAGCGAGGATTTAATTTTGGCATTATTAGCGAGGGTGCTGACATCATTAAAATTAAATATCGCTAAAAAATAATTGCGTATTATACGTAATAGCTTATTTAGTTATCATTTGAAAATCGCTAAAATTACTTCTCACTAAAAATAAAACACAAGATTTTAGGTAAAAATCGCTAAATTTGCGTCTCGCTAAATTGTCCACTTATATGGTACCAGTATTTCACAAATTGAGCTGTTGTCTTTTGAGCATACAAGAGTACACAAAAGGTATTGGTTCTATTAGAATACCCAAGTCTTATCAGTCACAGGGTATTAAAGATTGATTTGTTGATAAATCTTAGGACCTGATCAAGAGAGCAATGCTAGCTTTCTCCTTAGTCTGTCTGGCTTCTTTAACATCAGATTAATTGGAATGAAAAGATAATGAAAAATGTTGCTGAATTCAGATCAATAGGCAATAAACATTTAGTTCCTACACTAATGAGGGTTATTTAGGGGAAATCCCTGGGGAATAGCTTCTTTTTAATGAACAATGGAGGGATCATTATGTATAAAGAGAGTTTACTGATCAATAGCTTGTAGCAGGTAACCCTGCTTGGAGGCTAAAGGATGTGACAATTAATAAAGTAGTGAGTATAAGTTGTTAACACAGAAGTAAACGCAGAGATCACTCAGTGTAGTCTATTGACAGGACTTGTACCAGATTAACCTTGTTCTGTTTCCGCGGAGACAAACAGGAAGTTCAATATTAAGTGTTTTATTTTGCTATGTGTATATTTAAATTAAGATGCATAAAAAACAATTTCTTTTTGTTTACAGACTAGAGAAAAATGTAAGATTACATGCAGTATTAGATTGGCTGACAGAAATATGCAAATCAAGTCTAGGGTCAGAGGTCAAGTATGTGTTAGGTCCAGCCTGCCCTCTACAGGAGAAATGTAGCTACGCACAACACACAAGGAAGAACTCCGAGGAACTCCACATTTTAGACCTGGCCGAGGGGCTTCCCATTTTTTGTGGTAACATCAAGGTGGACAATCAGGTCAAGGTCTGGCTCAAGGTCAGTATCAGTGACCTTTCATCCATCACTTAATGCAGAAGTACCAGTCTAATTAAAGCCAGTTCCCCTTTCTCTCAGCATTGACAATGTTTACACATAGAAGAAGATTCGCTGGTTTTAATTTGACTGGCTGATACACATGCTCGGTCAAAAGTAAATGTTCTGATTCAGTTTCTCCACCTAACATGTTTCAGTTGTTATTTCACTGTGTTCTGTATTTATTAGCCCTCTAAGAAGCAGTTTCTCCACCTAACATATTTCAGTTGTTATTTCCCTGTGTTCTGTATTTATTAGCCCTCTAAGAAGCAGCAGTCCGGTCGCCATGAACTACTCCCTCATCAGGACACAGAGACGGGGTCTAACGAGAGCTTCAAGTCGTTTGAGACCCCAGGACCTGCCCCCCTATACATCAAGTCCCTGCCCTACAACGTCTTTAAGGACGTGTACGAGAACCTTCAGATTAATGTACAGAAGGACTGGAGATGTCTAGCAGGTAAAGCATGAAATCTATCTGGCGTACAGGGTACCTTAATAGACACAAGGGATTTAAAATCATATTATTTCGCGAGAAGCACAAAATGCTGGGTTTTAATTTTTTGATGGTGCTAATGTCAAAAGGCAAGTTAAATCTCTTGTTCAGTCATCAACGTGCCTGCTTTTGTTTTTAGCTCACCTGAGCTGAAAGCTCAAGTGAGCTTTTCTGATCACATTTTGTCTGGCGTCCGTCTGTCTGTCCGCCTGTCTGTCTGTCCGTCTGTCTGTCCAGCTGTCCGTCTGTCTGTAAACTTTTCACATTTTCGACTTCTTCTCAAGAACCGCTGGGCCAATTTCAACCAAACTTGCCACAAAGTATCCTTGGGTGAAGGGGATTCAAGTTTGTTCAAATGAAGGGCCAGGCCCTCATTCAAGGGGAGATAATTGGGAATTAATGAAAATTTGGTGGCGTATTTTAAAAATCTTCTTCTCAAGAACCACTGTGCCAGGAAAGCTGAAACTTATGGGGAAACATCCTCAGGTAGTGTAGATTCAAGTTTGTTCAAATCATGACCCCCGGGGGTAAGGCGGGGCCAAAATGGCCGACCAAAGGTTTACATAGAAATATATAGGAAAATTCTTTAAAACTCTTTTTCTCAAGAATGACACAGCCATAATTCATCGTATTTTTATGGAAGCATGCTTAGGTAGTGTAGATTCAAGTTTGTTCAAATCATGACCCCCGGGGGTAGGGCGGGGCCAAAATGGTCGACCAAAGTTTTACATAGAAATATATAGGAAAATTCTTTAAAAATCTTCTTCTCAAGAATGACAAAGCCATAATTCATCATATTCATATGGAAGCATGCTCAGTTAGTGTAGATTCAAGTTTGTTCAAATAATAACCCCCTGGGGTAGGGCGGGGCCAAAATGGCCAACCAAAGTTTTACATAAAAATATATATAGGAAAATTCTTTAAAAATCTTCTTCTCAAGAATGACAAAGCCATAATTCATCATATATATATGGAAGCATGCTTAGGTAGTGTAGATTCAAGTTTGTTCAAATCATGACCCCTGGGGGTAAGGCGGGGCCAAAATGGCCGACCAAAGTTTTACATAGAAATATATATAGGAAAATTCTTTAAAAATCTTCTTCTCAAGAATGACACAGCCATTATTCATCATATATATATGGAAGCATTCTCAGGTAGTGTAGATTCAAGTTTGTTCAAATCATGACCCCCGGGGGTAGGGCGGGGCCAAAATGGCCGACCAAAGTTTTACATAGAAATATATAGGAAAATTCTTTAAAGATCTTCTTCTCAAGAATGACACAGCCATAATTCATCATATTCATATGGAAGCATGCTCAGTTAGTGTAGGCCAAAATGGCCAACAAAATTTTTTAAAGATATATATAGGAAAATTCTTTAAAAATCATTTAAAAAATAGCAAATCCATGATTGGTTATGGGACTACTTTTGGATATAAACTTTACAATAAAAAGCCATTTTCTACTTTTTCCAGTGCTCAGGTGAGCGATGTGGCCCATGGGCCTCTTGTTGTGATATGACGTCTGAGTACTGTTCAACCAGACTAAAGCCAACATTGACCCAAACATTTCTGTACCATTGAATATACTGTAGACTGACACACTTTTTTCCACAGGTTATAATTCCGCGGAATCTCAGTTTCCGTTTAATCTGCGGATTGAAAATTATGTTGATTTCTTAGATTGTCACTATATGCCTTACATTTATATTCAGTACACTTGGAAAATTTTCCATGGAAAATTTGTGACCATATACATAATGTATAAAATTAATACACGTGTACCACACAGAAGAAAGTACTTCTACAGAAGTTTACTCTATGATTAATTGTATGATCATGACATTGTACCTGTGTCTTACCCCGGTATACAATTTTTCTATTTGACAGGGTTACTTGGGTTTACCGTAGAAGAAATCTTGGTGTACGAAACAAAACTGGAGCCAGCTAAGATGCTGCTACTGGACTTGGACCAGACCAAGAGGATGACCGTCAAACAGCTGGTGGACGTCCTGGCCAAACCGGAGATGCAGCGACAGGATATTATTGATAAACTCTCAAAGTTCCTCAACGGCGGAGTGTAAACAGCGACGTGATATTATTGATAAACTCTCAAAGTTCCTATATGGCGGAGTGTAAACAGCGACAGGACATTATTGATTAACTCTCATCAAAGTTCCTTAATGGCGGAGTGCGAGCAGCTAAAAGACATTATTGATAAACTCTCAATAATCTTTATAAAGTTCCTAAATGGTGGGATGTGAGGAACCTGGAGCCAAATTTTCAACTTTGTCTCTGTTTCTAGTTGTTGTTATTTTTTTACAATAACGGTGATGATTTGATGCATTCTTATGCAAATTTTCAAGTTTGTAGCCAAACAGTAAATTTGATTTGATGACTTCCCTTACAAAGCAGACAAAGAGAAATGTGATGACCTCCCTTACAAATCGGACCAAACATGTACATATTTCTTTTTTTCCCTTGTGAAATTTTGATTATTATTGTTATTTGATAACAAAATTTCCCGTAGTGCCATTAGATTACACTGAATTTTTATCTTACAGCTCTGTTGTTGCTCTGAGAAGTTAAGTGTGATATTTGTTATATATGTCAAAAGAGTTATTTGTACAGTAAAACTCTGTTATAACGAAGTCACCGGGACCAATAAAATTACAGTTACTTCACTATATCTGTAATTTGTTATATACTTATATAGGAATTCATCAAATTTATATAGCTGGGGGTTCCAAGATAACTTCGCTATAACCATGAATTCGCAATATCTGTGTTCATACTAAACGAGTTTTGCTGTATATAGGAAGGCATCATGGTTTAATTTTGGTAAAACTCTGTTTGCGATTTTACAAACTGCATATAATTTATCATTCATCTTTGTAAAGTTTATATCTTTGACACATTTTTTCTTTTTACTCTACTTATATGTTTATATTACCATATGTAATTATAATTTTAGAAAAATTTTTATTTCTTTCAGAAACATTTATAATAACCTATTTATTCCATGGCTATACATTCCAAGCATTTAACTGTTTAGAAAATGAAATAATTATTTATTTTTGATATCCATTTTCCCTCATCCTACTCTTAGAACTAAATTTTGACTTGTTACAAGCAGCTGCTCTAGTTAACACATCCTCCCTTAATACAAATGTACCAACCTAATTCATAAAGGACTATAAATAACATTTATTGTATGCATAGGCTCGTTTAAATATTTTATTTTCATGAACATACAAATGTAAATTAAAGTAAAACTTCCAGGGAAAATTTAGATGTATGTAATAGAATTCCTAGAGCTAAGTATATTTTTGATACTCTGAATGTTGATTTTAGCTAGCTATTTTGTGTCAGACGTTTATTTATAGCCAAGACACACAGTTTGTATGTTATAATTATAGTTTTGAATTAATCTTTGTATCAAGACTTCGTCAATGACATGTAATATTAACTGTGCAGTCCAGTTTTGAATGCTTGGACTTACTTTGATCCATCATCTACTCATCTAACAGTTAGTCCCATCTCGTAACAATAATCTATGACAAATTACACCTTCCACTAGTATGACTTACGCAATACAAGAAACTACCATCCTGGTTTTGATGAAATTAAATGAACTCATTTTTTTTCAAAAGAGAATTCCACTCAGGAAGTTTTTTTTTATTGTGATATTATCTTCAAGACAATCAATTCAACATTAAACTTACTTCATTTGAAAATATTTTACATTGCCATATTTAGATTAATTTTGTCATAATTTATTAAAAAATGCTTTCAAAATTTTTGACATAATAGCATAGATTATGCAGGATTGTACCCCCATTATATTGATGTAAAAGGGTATTTTCAAAATAAAATGTACAAGTGTATTTTTATTTTTTTTTTGGGGGGGGGGGGGGGTATGAAGCTTTTATTTACCGAGACAAAATGAGACTAAGCTTTAGAGTCCCCAATATATCTTTACAAGTTTACATTATTACCATTACAGGCTTAGTATGGACTTTCAGTAAGGCGTGGCATTCTCGACGTTGCCTAATTAGCTTCTGAAATTTACACAGCTTCCTATCACTTAAAATAGCCAATTAAAAGTTCTCTCACGTCACAGAAGTGGAACAATAAGTCGTCTCATCGTTATCAACAATAATTTAAAGTTCCTGATGTAATTAATTTCGTAACCAATGAAAATCTACCAGTATTCGCTTTTACATAGCGCCGAGAAAGTCACGCCCTCTGAAATCCAAAGAAGGTTTGAAAAACTCCTATACTTCTCTTTGAAAAATGCCATGATCTACGTATTTAAGGCACTCTGATAAAATCCATTATTCCTGTTTTTAACAATTAACAAATGTTTGAGTAATAAATAAGACAGTTTTTACCACACTTCAAGATGAGCTTAATGCCCAGGCTTCATTGTTTAGATTTTAGAAGGAGGAAGCTGAAACCCACTGTGACAAAAAATGCAATGATGATATACAGTACTGACCGGACACAACCTAACACCAGAGCAAACCCGAAGCGGACCCCGGGTTCCCTTCTCAGGTTCGCTCGGTGTCCCCTCCGGGTTCACTTGGCGGCTTTCACTCAGGGTCAGCTCTGGGTCCACTAGAGGGAACCCGGCGATTGCTTTCTATGATTGCTTTACGCACTGATACGTGAAGCGGACCCCGCTTTAATCTCGCCGCCAGTAAGCCCCGCCCCTTGTTTACAATTATCATAATAGATTTATACTGTCCATTCACACGCTTTGCTTGTATATATATAATGATTGGATTTATATCAAATAACATGATCACACATTTGATCTTTTATCCCAATTGACAGATCAATATGCCATTTTTGATTGGTCGACGCGCTGATTGGTTAATCGCATATACTGATTGACAGCTCTGTAAAGAAATACCGATCGCACATTCGCTTTCTGGGACTGCTACTGAATTTGGGGTTTGCTCTTTTGGTCCTCTTCGGGTTCACTCTAGGTCCACTTTGGCTTTGCTCGGGGTCCGCTACGGATTTGCTTGGGGTCATGCAGCCCTAGCGGATACAGATTGAACCCGAAGTGGACCCACAGAGCAAACACTGGGTCTGCTCCTGGTTCATTTTCTGTTAGGATGTGTCCGATCGGTACTGTACCTAGTGATGTACACTACCAGACTTGCTCTAGATGATGCATCTAGCAATTTCCTCACAGTACCTAAGGACCTAAGGTTCAAGTTTTTGAGCCGTAGTCCATTCCCAAATACCAGTAACTATGAATTTTGCCATACAGATGCAAAATTCAGAAAATTCATTGGTATGATACAGTATGTGTACTTTAATTGGCCTTTTCTTTTATATGTCATTTGGTGTTTTGAGGTACATATAATCCTTGATTAGCTTTAAATAATAAAATCTGAAAACAAGTGATCTACTATTACTAAACTGAAGATAAACAAGAGCCTGTATTGTGACTTTGTTATCGCGTTTAATCATTATAAGTACAGCTACTTCCTCATCATCGTACAAGTGTTCTCTATTTCAGAATCTAAAATTAGACCAGCTTCTGTATATGCCTAGATAATATAAAGATTTTTTTTGTACATGTATGTTAAAAATCTAATGCAAAAAATAATAGAGTTTTTTTGGGACACTTATTAAATCAAATTATGTTAAACCTAGGCCGTCAGTATATTATTATTTTAATCAAAATATTTACTGTAGATTTATATTGTATTTATAGGGTGATGAAAAAGAAATGGTATTTTGTAATATATAAAATTATAATGAAATCATTCATTCATTTAATACATTTTTTTGCATGTGAAATGTATTTGCTGCTATGTACTTTACCTAATATGTTTAGTTCTAATTTTCCAGTACATGTAATAAACACTTTAAATTTAAAAATAATTTGTAAATGAAAAATCGTAGTACTCTATAATTAATCAAGGATAATTTTATCAAGAATGAAAAATTCAGTAGTATTATATGTTGTGGATCACCCTGAATGCTATACTGTAAATTTACTATATGGAAATTTTACTAGAAAAAATCAATGATTAGCCTTTACAAATTATATATCTTTGTTACATGTGTGTCATGAAAGATATACAGTCACATACATAATGTTAGTTCAGTAACTTGATTGTCAGTCTGTACACTTGTAGACACTTTGTGTTTAGATTTGTTTTTATCTTTGGGACTCAGTTACATGTATCTATTGATATTACTGTAAGGTGAGCAACATTCACCAGCCTTTGTTTGCACTACTTTCAATTTTCATTCATATTTTTAGGGTTTTTAAATAGTTACATATTAAGGAGTATAATTATATGACTAAGTGTTTTCTGCACTAGAGTATAATTATATATACTGTTCAGCATGCACAATCATGCTTTTTACGGTACAACATACTTAACTGCAGTTACTGTAGTGTTATATGTACTTTAATCTTTTGTAGAAAAAGTTTTTTCTCCCAGTATTATAAATGTTTATTTATGAAAATTTAATAAAAGTTTGAAATAATTTTATCTGACATGTTGATATTTTCCATAGAGGTTTTTAGCTCACCTGAGCCGAAGGCTCAAGTGAGCATTTCTGATAAAAAATTGCCCTTTGTCTGTCGCCGTTGTTGTTGTAGTCGTTGTTAATGTCATCGTAAACTTTTCACATTTTCATCTTCTTCTCAAAAACCACTGGGCAAATTTCAACCACACTTGCCACAAAGTATCCTTGGGTAAAGGGGATTCAAGTTTGTTCAAATGAAGTGCCACCCCCTTTTCCAAGGAGAGATAATTATGAATTGGTGAAAAATTAATGGTATCTTATAATAAAAATCTTCTTCTGAAGAATAAATGGGCCAGGAAAGATGAAACTCCTGTGGAATCATCCTCAGGTAGTGTAGATTCAAATTTGTTCAAATCAAGACCCTTGGGGGTAGGATGGGGTCACAATGGGGTATCAAAGTTCAACATAGGAATACATAGGAAAAATCTTTAAAATTCTTCTTATTCAGAACCACTGGGTCAGGAAAGATGAAACTCATATGTGGAATCATCTTCAGGTAGCAAAAATTCAAGTTTGTTCAAATCATGACCCCCAGGGGTAGGGTGGGTCCACAATGGGGTATCAAAATTCAACATGAGTTGTAGGAAAAATCTTTAAAACTCTTCTTTTCAAGATTCACTGGGCCAGGAAAGATGAAACTCATGCAGAAGCATCTTTTGAAAGGGAAGATTTAATTTTGTTCAAATCATGACACCTTGGGCAAGGGTACCGGTGCGGCTACATATGTACAATGGGTGATCAGGGTTTTACATAGGAATGCATGGTAAAAATCGTTAAAATTATTCACAAAGCCATCATGATAATTGGTCATCAATTAAAAAGCATAAAAAAGGCAATGTAGATTTGAAATTCTGGAGAATAGAGCTAGCTAGATGCCATAAAGTGGACAAATGAATACAAAGGCTATATCAATAAAAATTTTCATCTTAAAAACAACAAAACCATGTGTCACAAAAGCATTCTAATGAAATGTAGATTTACGTTTGTTTAAATCCCCCCTCCCCAGAACCCATTTTTATAACTATTTTTTTGCTTTTACATGTACATAGCCAGTTGCTCAGGTGAGTGATGTGGCCCCTGGGTCTCTTGTTTTTAGAGTTTGATATATATACATGTATATAGTCTGTACCATTACAAGTTAAATACAATTAATCAATTACAGTCACACCTTCTTATCTCCCTTATATGAAATGAAACTCCAATATTTTTAATAACTTTTTCGATCTAAAGACTTTCTGTTTTGTATTTTAAGTAATTAATTGAACAAAAAATATTTTGAGCATTAGTATGGTTTTATACATCACCTAATCCAGCAAATTCTCTACCCAACCCTTGGATCTACATATTTCAAGAGCTGTGAAGGAGAACAGCTTAGTCTAACTGCAATAATGTAGCCCCCTACGATTTTTTAAAAATTTGATATCCCCCCCCCCCAAAAAAAAGGGGGAGAGGACAATATTATTGCAGCTACTTGGTCTAGAGTAATGTAAATCAAGCATAAATTTTCTGTAAATTCTCAAGAATTTAATTTAAGAAAATATAAAAATAAAAACATTTTTCAGTAACTTTAAAACGTTGGGATTTTTTTCTGAACTTTTCCCTACTATACCTCACTATAAAACATTTCAAGCAAGTTTACAATTTTTTTTTTTTACAACTGCATGCTTCATCGATAAAAATGGAATTCCTATTTCCATGTCTTATGACTGAACATGCTGAAGATCGTACTGGGCGGCCATACTTTGCAAATCCGGAGAGTAGTGAGCACGGTGAGGGTTTTAACATTTAGTGACGCAAGCACTTGTTCCGGAGGTGGGATGGCGGCGTTTACTTTGAAGCGAATGCACCTTTTGTGCAGAAATGCACACTGTAAATCATTTCTTGGGAGTGTCATTCGACGTGCACAGTTGTCAACACTAGACAGTGTGAAAAACAACGAACAGTGCAAATTAGAATATCTTGGCGGGGACAACAAAGGTATGATCAAACTATTTGCAGTGCACCCCAAGTCAAGTGTCAGCTATTTTATCAATCAAGTGAAAATAAATGGGAAACTGGAAAGAACGCTACGCTAGCTATACTCGTCGGATTTGTTTTATTTTTCATTTATTTTTAACTTAATTGATAAAATTGGTTACTCTTATTTTAACTCTGTTTAATTGTTTTTTAAAATTTTTTATAGAAAAAAAATGTCTCTTAGGATATCTTTTAATCAACAATCTGACTAAAGCCAGATGTTTGCGATAAGTTAATTGAGGTCTGGCTTGTTAAGTCAGATTGTTAAGTCAATATTTTTTTATGCTCCTCTTTAAAGAAGGGAGGGCATATTCCTTTGCTTGTGTCTGTTCCAGTTATTTGGGGGGAGGGGCATAAGTGTTTTACAAACCTCTCTTGTTTCCAGGTATTGCTGTTATTTCTATGAACAGACCAGAAGCCAAAAACGCCCTGGGGAAGCAGTTTTTGAGAGAGGTAATTTTTAGAAACTTTTTTTTCTGTCATGTGCATTTGAAACTGAAATTGTACTCTAAACATTTAAAATAAGTAGCTCTTATATCAAAGATATATGTTAGCAGGGTCGGTATGTTTACTAAGACTTGTGAATACAATGGGAAACACATATTTCAAATTCTTGGATATCTCAATGTATCATAATATAATGAAGGGAGCCAGTCAAAGCAAACAAAATTTCCATATCATTTTACATGTTTTAGTCCGTATGTTCCAAAATTTTAGTCAATGTGCCCCCTAAATTTATTATATAATTAATCTAAGTCAAATCATTAGGAATAGTAAGACCAACTTTTCATTATTGCAGACACATACTGGTTTCACTCAGCAAAATGTTACTCTGAAAGTAGTTGTTCTAGATCAAAACATCAAACAGTTGACCATTTTGCCAAACTAAATATTTTAACATACAATATTATTTGACCAGTTTTCAGACTGTGCAGAAGTTGTGAAATTTGACAGATCTCTCAGAGTGGTAATTCTCAGGAGTTTAGTCAAAGGGGTTTTCTGTGCAGGTAAGAAGTTGTCTCCCTTTGTCACAGTGGTAGACTTGCTCAGACATTTTGCACATCCTGTATAACATGACTATTGGTTAAAAATCTTATAACTTTCGATGCCTCCTTTTCCTTTTTTAGGAGCAGACTTGAAGGAGCGAGCTAAGATGACAGACGCTGAGACTGGACCATTCGTGGCGGGATTACGCGCCAGCGCCTCAGAGGTGGCTAACCTCCCCATGCCTGTGATAGCCGCCATTGATGGCTACGCATTAGGTGGCGGGCTAGAAGTGGCCCTAGCTTGTGACATCAGAATAGCATGTAAGGCTAACTTAATACATGTATATCTTTTATTTATTCATTGTAGCAACTCTGAATCCTATAATTTAAATTTACCCATCGGGTAAAAGAATGCAAGTAGATTTATAATATAATGCATGTGCACTGTAAACTACTAATATAATTTCTGTATGACAGCGGATGACTCTAAGATGGGTTTAGTGGAAACAAGACTGGCCATCATTCCTGGTGGGGGTAAGATAACTTGTAGAACAAAAATTTGTAAAAAAGGTTTGTGACAGTTGATCAAAAAATATTTTTGTCTGTTTCATATTATATAACAAGCGTAGATATGGTAGGTGTTATTTTTAATGATTTACAGTTAAAAAAAATTTGACCTATAAAGTTAACAGATTAATAGTAATAAATAGACTAGACTAAGATTGTAAAGTCTAGATTGCAGATTGTAAATTAAAGATATGAAAATCTTATACAATGTTCTAAATGTATGGAATAACTTTACCAGGGGGCACACAGAGATTAACGCGCGCCATTGGTCCTGCCAAGGCTAAGGAGCTGATCTTCGCCGCCCGCATGTTTACGGGGAAGGAGGGGGAGCAGATGGGGGTAGTGAACCACAGTGTGGAACAAAACTCGGAGGGGGACGCAGGTTATCAGCGGGCGCTGAAACTGGCGCAGGAGATCCTCCCGCAGGTATGGTGACTGGAAAGTATATGTATTATCAACTTCTGTAAAATCACATAATTTCAAGGGGAAAAATTTTCATGGTTTGAGGAAAATATACTGGTTCATGGGGATTTGATTTCATGGTTGAAGAATTGATTAGTAGTATATATATATGTGAAAAATTGCATTTCGTGGTGGACATAAATTCATGGGTCTCTTCATACCTTGAAAACCATGAAAATTAACCCCCCACAAAGTGAGTGATTTCACAGTATACTTGTATGTAAAACAGGTAAACTACCCTCTCCCACGGAGACCTGTGCAACAGAGAGCTCATCAGTCGAGAATTCCTCACTCCACCCAACAGAAATATTTGCAAGCACTCGCAAACATTTGCTCTGTTGAACAGGTCTCAGATATTGTTAATACTTGTACACTAAATGTATTGTACAACAGGTGTATTAGAGAGGATTCAACAAAAACTAATTAATAATTTACAGTAATTAAAGGATAGTACATGTACATTTTCTATTGTAGAGGCATCTATGTTTTGAATGCTTTCAATCATTCTTTTTATTGAACACTGTTCACTGGTACATGCATATACATGTATACTTTACACTGGAAAATTTTTGCCCTCGTTTTATTTTAGCCTCTTTTGCTCAACTCTCAGTTAAATTAAAAATGGGACGACTACAAAAAATTGCATTACACTTTCTTAAAATGAACTTTGATTTGGGTGACTTTAAAATGAGAAAATATTGTATGGAAGAGTGAAAAGGTAAAAATAACAGATATATAGTGAAAACAATCCTTTCTACAGTGTGTAATTTCTATTATCTCCAGGGTCCTGTGGCACTGAGAGCTGCTAAGTTTGCCATCAACAGAGGAATGGAGGTGAGATTTTTTTACTCTAAGTTACAGTGTATATCTTGGTTGTTTTAGTAGAGAAGATTAATTATAAAATATTCCACTTTGATGTACAAATTTTCATTTCACATTAAAAATGTTATTATTAAGGCATCAAAAAATAATCAGCAATCTATTTACTTAAGGTAAGTCACTCGTCAAATTTGTTATATCAAGGATTTTTTGGGAAGTATATTTTGGATAAGTACTCATCTAGTATGACTCAAAATCGCAGAGAAAATTTTTTGTCAAGTGTGCAATTACTGATCTATGGTACAATTAAGTTGACCTTTTTGCACTTAAATTTTAACTCTTTGATTCATTACTTTATCTCTAATTTTATTTTATTAGATGTTACTACGTTAATAAATTTCACCTTATTTTACATAAAATAGTTTGAATAATATTTATCATTGAACAAATCTTGAAAATCAATGCGCGTTTATTATTGTGTGACCTTTTTGCACTAAAAAATAACATATTTTGGGTATTCAAAAACTAAATAGGCAATAAAATATTTTCTTATATCAAGCTTTTTAGGAGTTAAGTGCTGATCAGTCACAAGTATCGAGTAGTTTAAAATAATGAAAGAAAAAGTTGGGGTCAGTGATGTAAATTTTGAAATATTGGTCAAAATGTGTGATTTTCAGGCAAAAAATGGTGTAAATTTTATCTGGACTTCTATAATATATCTTCATTTTTTGGCAAAGTTTCGTGAGGGAAGGTGTAAAACTTGTTCTAAAAATATAAATTAAGACATATATTAAATATTCCTGCAATATCATAATGGAAAATATTCTTCGAGTAAAAGTATGTGAGGCTAAAGTTTCAAGACATTGAATTTAATAAATGTGCAGATTTGCAAAATTTTGTAATATCCTTCCACCACAAGAAATAGTCCCTCGTAAATCTTGCTTCTTTGTAGATTTTTAAGCGGTTTTTTCGATGAATGTTAAAAAACTTACATTGTTGAATATAAATATTTTATAAAAATTGAATTTTAATTAATATTTTTTAAGTAAGAGGTTCTGCGTGAACTTTTCTAAAAACCTGACGAGTGACTTACCTTAAGGACGTTCGATCCTGATATTTTGAGCGTATTTCGCACAGGTCCTTTATTCATAAAATTAAGCATCATTTTTAGGTTCTAACAATAAAACTGAATTCTACAATGCAAATTAAACTTTACTCAATGAAAAAAAACGCGATTAAATTCCATTCAAGTAGAATTAAGCTAGGGACTATATTTTATGGCGGAAGGTTTTTTAGACGAAAATGGTAAGTTTTTTCCATTTGTACCATAACAGTACTGTTAATTTTGGATGCCTATTTTTCCATGCTGGTTGCACACGAAGCTGTTTTTGCAGTGAAATATGTTATGCTGGTTCTGAAATATCGATTAAATTATTTCTTATGAATTCTATCAACAAAGTGTGACAAATATAGTAAATATATTCTGAAATCCGGTAAAAATTTGAACCAATTTTAACGTAAAATTCACACTTTTTTAGTAATATCTGAAAATGTACATCATATACCCCCACTTTTGATGTTCTTTTCTAAATATTCAAGATAACTTTGACCTATTTGCTGAAAATCAGAAAAGTTTAAGACTTTAAAATAATTTTCTTGCTTATTATATTTTCAATGCTGGAAAAATAACATTTTACTAGTGCAGAAAGGTCAAATAATTGATTACTTGAAGCAATTTGAAACTTTTTCTTAGTCACAATTTTTAAGTGTCTTTTTTTAAACAGACTTAGAGTTCATTTTGTTTCATGCTTTAATTGGATAAAAAATTGGAGGGAAAACGTCAATGATGTAATTTTTAATTAAGACACAAATTTCAGTGCAGAAAGGTCATATTAAATGTACTTTAGCGCTAAAAGAAGCATATTGACCCCCATTTTTTGATTTGAATTTTAATTAAGCTATGTATGTAGAAACTAAAAATATACTTGGCAAAAAAAGTTTAAGACTTTAAATATTAGGATCGAACGCCGTTAATACTTACCATGATGTGTATCAATTGTTTTAAAAATGCATTTAAGATTTCTTTCAGGTATTTTTGATATTAATTTTAACCTAAATTGAGAGTAAACATCAGATGTAAATGTCATTCATCTTTCTCTGACCTTGACCCTACAGGTGGATATTTCTAGTGGTTTGTCTTTCGAGGAGGCGGGATACTCACAGGTAACAAAATACCTTTGTGTTAGGGGGGAGAAGTGTATAGGTAACAAAATAGGGAAGAAAGGGTAGAGAGTACTATATACCTACATGTAGGGGGGTAATTGTACTTTCAAGTACCATGATACAGAGGAGAGGGGAAGGGAGAAGACAGTATATGTATATCTGTAGAGGAGATACTTTTCCTTTGAAGATTCATTTAAAGTCCAAGTAAATTTCAATTTGAATTCAGTGCCTCCATTCATGAGAGCGCAAACATATAAATGTTAACTTAAGTGTTTATTTTAATTTTGTTTTTAATTAGGTAATTCCTACCAAAGACAGAAGAGAGGCAATGCAGGCGTGGCTAGAAAAATGAAAACCCGAGTACCACGGTTACTGATTGTTGTCAAGGCAACCTGAAAGATAATTGTATTATCCAGGCAACCATAAAGATGACTGTGTTGTCAAGACAACCAATGAGATGAAAATCTTTTTAAATGATTATTTATCCCAGAGCTAATTGCATTGATAAACATATATTGTAAATACAACATTTAGCAAGCAGATAGTATTGACCATAAAAAGTTTGTTGAATTTTAATTAAAAAATTATTATTTTTAAACTTTTACTTTGCAACTGTTTGTTATTGTTGAAAATATGTGTTCATTTATTATATTTTTTTGCATAATAATTCGTCAGTATGAAATCTATCTGTGACAATTAATTTTCACAACTGAATACAGTCAAGCAAAATAAATGTTTTGTGACAAATATTATTCTCGAGTGAGCACTGTAGGTTGGTTATTTTTGCATGTGAATAGAAGTAGATTTACACGATGTTTATACATATAAACTCAAATGTAATATTTTTAACATATTTTCTAGGTGATTAGTACAAAAGATAGAATTGAGGGACTGATGGCCTTTAAGGAGAAGCGTCCCCCACGATATTCCGGAGAATGACATGTGCCCCCCGCTTTACTCAGGAAAACCATAGTCTCTGCTTGGACTTCTATTTGTCTGTGATAATCATATTCACAATTTCTTGATTAAAGTTTCTAGAGAAAGAACAGGTCCCACTTTTCTTTAACATTGTGTTGAGGGCTTTGCATGGCTTCTGTTGAAACAACTACTTATATATACTAGACGTACGCCTGTACATGCATGTTCTCTATAGTGGAATGCCTGATATAACTAAGTACTTATTAAGTGGATGATATGTCTGTAGAGTGCACAGAACCTATCAACTTCATGTAATCAGTGCAACACTTGTTTTGATTTTACTAAAAAAATATAAGTATATGGCATTATAACTTGACAGAGTCCATTCAATATATATTCAAGCTTTAATACCTGCAATCTCTGGGCATAAAATAATATCTTGACAATGTAGGTATGGTAGATCTATACAATGGCATGTATATTCCTCCATTTGATCAGTATTAATTTACACACAGATCACAAAGATTTAAAAATAGAATAAATGATGTGAAATCTTAAAAGAATGCACAGAGGATACTGTACACAGGGAAATTTTCGCCCCCGTTTTATTTTCGATTTATATTCTTCTAAATTCTTAAGATTTGGCGAATTTAAAACGGGACGAATTCAAATTACACAGCATAATTTCTTAAACAAAACCATGACTGGGCGAATTTAAAACGGGGCAAAATTGTTTGCAACTGCAAAAGGGCAAAAATAACACAGGGCGAAAATATCCCTGTATACAGTAATAATTTTTGAAGTGGTGAAGGACTATTTAATTCAACCTTTGCAAGTTTCGCTAAATCAGTGATTGTAGTTGCATGGATACAGAATTCATTTCTTCCATGACACGATTATTGTCCTTTTGCGACAAAAATAGTAGGGATATAATATTACATTCATGTGTGCGAGCTATAGTATGTAATGGAATACATACAGTGGACCGTCAGATATCCAGCCGCCAGATATTAACTAAATGGATGCTTCAGTATCCAGACGATTTTTCAGGTATCCAGACACTTCACATACACTGTATCTGGAGTATTTGACTAGGAGCAAGTGTCCGGATAAATGAGGCTCCACTGTAATTTACATTATCTGCTTGCTTTATGTAGAAGGACCTTGCTTTCTTGCGAGGGAATAAATTCTACTTAGCCAAAATGAAAAAAATTGAATACCATCTTCATAAACAGATATTTCATTATGTCTATATGACCATTTACCTTCTATAATAATATCCATCGGTTATAATAATTCATTTTTTTTTGTCCTTTTTCTCTCCATCATGTGGTTTTGTTTGTAAAATAAACCCATAGCTCCGGGTTGAAAGAAGTTAGAGGAAAAAAAAACACAAAACTTGAAATGATTTTATTTTCTTACTCGAGATAAATAAAATGTATGTGATAAAAACAAGACTGCCTTTGGAATGCACAGAAAGATATTCAAGTTAAACAGATACTCTTGCTATGAACTTCAACAACACACAATATCTCTGCTTCTTTTTTACACATGTATCAAGATTTTCCATGAATACAAACCAGATAAATTCTTAGAGATCAAATGAAAGATAAGATTGAAAGCAGTAAAATAATTGCACTTTGTTTTGATAACTTTGTTGATCTTTGCTCGATGTAATATTGGTGAATGAGGCAAAACAAAGACAGGAATGTTGTTTCTAGAAAAAAAAAAACATAGATCTTTTTCTCTCTGAGCATGAAATAATGATTGATGAAGATCATTTTGTAGGTGATTACTTACTGTAAACATCTTACATTTAGCGGTGTACTCTATTTACATTTAGCGGTGTACTCTATTTAGCTATTTAGGTGGAAAGCAGATTCAGTACACCCTTAAATGTCTTGTAAATTTATATCATATACATGCAGATATCATAAGTTACATCTAGCACATACATAAAACACTAAATCAAATTTATGCTAACATTTAATGATTACTTTTGGCCAAATATTGTACACGCCAAATATAATGCATTTACAGTATTCCTAAGAATTGAAGATCATGATAAATACACAAGTGTCAGTAAGAATCCTAAGCAGTCCCCAGCACTCATCACGAATACACCCACCGGTTAGAAAATGTATAATTCATAAACATATGAGCAAATGTAGTAAAGTGTGGATATATTAAAATAGATAAAAATTGATAAAATCACCTTTCTCACTTCCCTATTATAAGGAAATCTTAATATCACATATTATATTACATAGTCTGTAAAAAAACATAAAAAAATAGATAACACACAATTCTCATCTCCCTCACCATTTAGATATCTTATTAAAAGAAACTGTGTGCTGTATCAAGAAAGACAACCCTAATCAGGGCGGGTAACTCTGACAGGTTCACATACTGTAAACATTGCTGATATATATTTGTATGTCATTTCATATTCACGTAAGATAATGATTAAAACAAGGAATTAAAGACAAAGGCAAAAAAGAACCATGCAACATGCTATTCTGTATTCATTTCAAACAAATGTGTTCTAAAATAAATACAATATATACAGCACAAAAGTACACAATTTCTATGTCACGATTTAAAAGAGCATAAAATGACAGAACTCATTATGTCCGATTCTTATTCACAGAAGAACATTTTCACCACTATGTGTCAAACATACTAGTATTAATAATATCACAGATAGAAATCTCCAGTTCTTCCTGTACAAGCTACACTTTGTATACATGTACCTTCTAGGCATATAAAAACCACAAAAATAAAGAAAACTTTTGCTTCAAGCCCAAATTTAAGTGCAAGACTTGTCCAAATCCTTCCACAACAAACATGCATGTTCTCTCTAGTCATTTTAGGAATCTGGATATTTTATGCACAATATTTTCATGTAGTTTTATTGAGCAATCTACTAATACTTTGAACAAAGTTAATATGAATCCATACATCAGCTTTGTTAATAACATAAGTTACGAAGATTCCTAAATTCTAGTCAAAGTCGTCACTACATGGTTCTCTAGTCTCAGTCGAAGTCGTCACTAGATGGCTCTATAAGTCCCAATCAAGTGGTCACGAGGTGGCGCTATAAGTCCCAGTCAAAATCGTCACTAGATGGCGCTATAAGTCCAAGTCGTCACTAGATGGCGCTATAAGTCCCAGTCAAAGTCGTCGCTCGGCGGGGAAGTCTGATACAGCGACAGTCTGATCGCTCGCTGACGTTTCTCCATCCCTGCCTGGAGCGCCATCATGACGTCCTGATCACGTCGCGACATTCTGCGACTCTGGTGAGGCGACTGTGAGCGACTTCTCACGTACCTAGCAGCACCCCTACCCAGCACCGCGGGAGGAACATTTTTCTGCATTGCACGGCTCCTGCGCTCAAACTGATTTCCGCGACTGTCTGCGGAGTGGCTACGTGAATGTGGAGGATGGGAGACATTAGGGGTGGTGATGAAATTCAGTTTTTCAAAGTACTTCCTGGCCGCCTGGCCTTTGGGGGAGAGGAGCCAGTTATCAGTAGAGTCGTGTATACTGGGACGCCGATGATGGGGGTTTTTCTCTGGGTCAGAGGCCAGGTGGAGCTGACTGGGACTCTTGTACACGTGCTGTATCGGGTCATAGTCTGAGGAGTTAAAGTCGTGACTGAGGCCATCAGGTGAATCGGAGGTGAAAGAATTGTTAAACTTCTTAGAGACAGGAGAGGAAGAAGATTCTGGTGTGAAGTCACCACTCCTGAAAATCAAGTCAAGATTTAATGAACACATCTGGTACTGTATTGTGCATTCCCAGTCAATTTTCTTTTTAAATTTCAATGTATAAATAATTTACTGAAATTCATGATAAGTAAACTGAAAATAAAATTTGCTAAAAGATAAGTCTAAGAATACTTACAAATTCCGCAAGTTTTTGAGTCCAACAGGAACTAACTGGCCTGTACCTAGGAAAAAAACAAATTCAATAGTCAAGTTATTCTGTCTTCTATAAAGCATCAAGGTATAAATTTAGAGGCTTATCTTTTATAGTTTCCAACATATTCCTTATGATTCTATTTAAAAAAAAAAATCAAAACCAGTATAAATAGACGCAGAAATTCTCAGCTAATTTATCGGGACAATCTGCATAAATTTATTAAAACTTCATTGATGAAATAGGCATATAACTCCCTTAAATATTTAAATGTATGACCTTATTATCATATTGATATTCTCTTGTATATAAACATGCATAGTATGCAGAGTATAATTTAGCACTAAAATATAAATAAATATACAATGTACTTCTGATTATAGATGCATAATAAAGTAGCTGACAAACAAGCTTCTATTCATTGTTTGATAGTAACTGTTTTATATACAAAATAGTGAAATAGACAGAACAGTTTCATAGACAGATTGTTATGTAGAGCACATTGAAAGATTTAAAACTAAATGACTATATGACTCTCTGATTCATACATGATCAAGTAATTAGTAAACAATTTACAACGTACATTGTATTAGTAATGACTAGGAATTCATTTAAAAATGTTTTGAAATCAAAAGCAGAAATTAGTAGGAAAAAAATTGTTGTAAAATAGTGTTCTGCATATGAATGAAAAACTTGCTTGGTTAGCTAAAAAGTGCACTTTTCTTTGACATGTTTAGTATCTTGTTAGAGTATATCAATAAATTAGTTGTGTTAGAGAGAATATAAAGGGTGGTACCACACACAAAGGGCTCCTAATGTGTGAACTCAGGGAGGAAAACTGAAATAATATCATCAGATCTGTTACCATGGTAACCATTCCTAACATATTATTTGTACTGCTTAAATTACAAAAAGAATCCATTGTCTTGTATGTATTTGATTTATGCTATTAAAACTTATCAGAATCTGCACAAATGATTAACAATTTCCGAAAAATTATAGGACCATTAATTGTCGCATGTAGATGGTTAGGAAAGACAAAACTGGTGAAAGACCTTCATTAGACACTCGGGTAAAAAATAACAAGTTAGACCATATGATTTGGACCCTTTGGTTTGAAAGTAAAACACCTAATCATGTGCTATGGGTAGCCCTTATACTTGTTAAACGTTATCTCACAGCAAACACTCTATATCCTTGTTATGATCATTAAAACATGACAATATATATAAGAACACTGTATGAAATATTAATCTAATCAAGAGATGTTACAACTGCCTTTAAGTACGGAACACTATTCAACAATACTAGGATTCAACACAACTTAAACTGCTCCTAATTGATTTTATCTCATATCTACCTCACATTTTAAAATGTTTTAAAGGTTTCTAGCTATGATGCTGTGCTTTTTCAAAGAAGATGTCTCTTTTGATTTTTCTAACCTACGACAGGGTGCGGAGTCAGTTCTACTGTGAGTGGATGTAACTCACGGGTTTCTACCATTAATTTGTCTTACCGTCGTCCTGTACGTAACGTTTAACACAGATGATGAGACGTTTAGATCGGGTAAGGCAGGTAATCTGTTTCTCTGTCAGAGACCGGATGTCCACTCCGTCTATCTGTTAACATCGACACAGTACAATCAGTCTCATTCACAACAAGGCCGTGCACTCGTATTAGACTATCATTTAAACATCAGTTCAAATGTAGTAAATCTAGGACACATGGATTAATGTACTGTCAAGCTGTATTCATTTAAAATGCCAAATGTTCAGGTATCAATTTAACAGTGTAACAATAATAGCGCGAAGCGACGCTCGGGAAGCGAGCTCAATAGACTAACGTGTAAGAACAGAGGAAATTCGGATTGAAATCTGTACATACGTCAGCCAAATTTCTCTGTGCAACATTCCCAGAATTCAATTTAACTGCACTACCCAATGTCCTTTGCGCGAATATTGCCGAATAAATAAATAAATAATAACGTAAAGCATATATCAGACTTTCAGTTTGTAGAAATCTTTCAAAGAAACAAGAAATAACTCTGCAATGTTTTTCGACAAAAATTGCACTAGTTCTATAGTTTCAAACAGACGCTCGGCTGTCTCCGTAAGCTCCGACGGGCTTTGTGACGTCGTATGACGTTACAGCTAGAAGAGATATCTTGTGCGGCTTGACGTTCGAAGTGGCTGATCTCAAGTGTTTTTGATGGTACAACTGCGCTCGCCCCAACGGTCACACCGTAAAACATATTATATTGAATATCAAGGGCAATCTTTTTTTTTCCCATTGCCCCATCAACTTTGAGATGACGAGGATTAATTGTATGATGTGGACAAATAAAGTCACATGGTTACCTTGGTGATGTAATCTCCCACCACTATTCCTGCCTTCTGTGCAGGAGAGTTCTTATCCACTTCCTTCACAAGTAAATAACGGATTCTATTTTGTCTGAAATAAAATATATATCTATATCAGTATAGGTCAGAAAATATCAATAACACTTGATCATTAACACAAAGGGAATTAATGCCTATGTATAAACAGGTCTACAAATCTATCTTCATGTATAAAAGATGACAATATCATGATCAAAGAAAGACGTCAAATGAATGGTTTTTTGATGTTTTGTTTTTTCAATGCAGTGCCACAATTGTTTGCTTATTTGAGTGACATAATTATTTAGTAAGTAAAGTTAATACAAACTCAGGCATGCAAACTAATGTGATGTGAAATCTAAAATTTTTATCGAGTGCCTTATCTGCATAAAATTTTGTAAATACATGTACTATAGATGACATTCTATGAAGTTCTACTTAATAAAAGTAAATTTATTTAAATATTAATCAAAAAACTAAAAATTCTTTAACATGGCTGCCATGTGAATTCATTAATTATAGAAAGGAATTATTATCTATGTAGTACTGCAAATCACAAAACTTCCAAAAAAATTAGAATTTTTAACTATATAAAACCACAACATGTGAATGACAACATTAATAAGATGGTTACTCCAAAGTCCTTTTACAATGTAATGTAAATCACAACAGTAACATAAACACAACCAGAATGCTTTTTTCTATTCTAAGGTCTAAAACATATAATATTTTAAAAACATCTCCTTACTATCTGTTATTATTGGTTATCAATTTACCCCAAAAGTACTTATTTCAACTATTTTTTTTTAATATTAAATTTGTGAAAATGACTGGAAATGGTGCCATGGGGAGAAAAAGGAAAAATTTCTTGCAGATGTTGTGAAAATTCTACAAAATTTGTTAGGTAAGAACATGGATATTGTGAATTTACAGATACAGCGAAGTCATCTTGGATCCCCAGCTATATAAATTTAATAAAATTCTTATATGGTTAAAACAAATTACGGATATAATGAAGTAATTTCATAGGTCCCTGTGACTTTGTTATAACCGAGTTTTGCTGTATATAAAAAAATTCTCTCTGCTCCTCAGCTATATTTTAAATTATATGCATCTCTTTATTCTCTTATTACCCCACTATCTATAGCCTAGTAAAGAAATTTAGAGAGTCCAAGAATTTCTTTCACACCATCTGCAAGCACTATTAAAAAGACAAATACCAACAGTGTTACTTTGAAATGTGAGGAGAAAAAAAATAAAATGAAAACTTTGAATCTGCTAACTTGCCTTGGTAAATTTTCTGACTTTTTGTTTTCCATTAGGACACTGGTAAAACAGAGATATGCTACTTAAACTCTGAGCATGCAGACATATGACAAAATGTGAACAAATTTGTGCAACAAAGTCCTGCAAAATTATAAGCAACAAAAATAAGGTATTTAATCCTCGACACCTTGAAATTCTTGGATTATTTTTCCCACTTGTTTCCATCAAGTTTGAGAGGACTAGGAATGGTTGTATTGATACAAGATGGAGTCTTTTTATGCCCCCGTAAACGAAGTTTCGGGGGCATATACAGTCAAAACTGCCATAGCGACCCACTGTATTAAGCAACTCACTGTCACATGTGACCATAAAAATTCCCCCCAACGCTTTTCCCTATATATTCTACCTGTATTAAACGACTACCTGTCTTACGCGACCAACGACCATGATTCTGCAGACCAATTTTAGTAATTTCAAGCAATTTTACCTGAATTTAACGACTACATAATTTCCGATTCCTACTTTCGATTTTGGTCGAGCATGCTTCGTTTTTGGTTCAAAACAACTGTTGACATGCTTTTATTTCATTTAATTAGGTTAAATAAATATTTCAGTCATAAATATAATTTAATTTGATACCAAGTGCATAACAAAAATCATGATACAGTTTTTTCCTAGTAATATGCTAAACATACTAAGTTATATAAAGGTTATCATGTAAAGAATTTAAAAACTGGGGGGGGGGGGGGGGGGGGCTTTGCATTTTTTTTATATTGTATGAAAAAATATTAATATTTTCAGATGTTCACAATATTCCCAAATATTCAAATGACTTATGCGCAGATCAAGAAATTTTTATTTCTTTACAGGATAATTGTGAAAGCATTTTAGAGTTAAGAGTTACCTATTAAAGAGTGGAAATAAACATAAGGTGTTATGAAATACATTCAGCATACACATGTGATTTTTTTAACATTGTATACCGTATAAGTGGAAATTTTAGCGAGACGCAAATTTGGCGATTTGTCCTTAAAAATGGGTATTTTATTTTTAGCGAGATGTAATTTTAGCGATTTTAAAAAGTTCACTAAAGAAGCTATTACAAATAAAGAGCAATTTATTTTTAGCGATATTCAATTTTGGCGATCTTGGTACCCTCGCTAATAATGCCAAAATTAAATCCTCGCTAAAAATTCTACTGATACGGTATTTGAACACTGCAGAAAATAATCAACCTGTATTAAGAGACCACCTGTCATATGTGACCTTTTTTCCTTTCTCCATTGGAAGGTCTCTTAATACAGGTTTGACTGTAGTTTTTGTCGTGTCCGTCTGTCTGTCTGTCTCTCTGTTTGTCTGTTTGTCCGCAAAAACTTTAACCTTGCCCATAACTTTTGATTTAGTGGAGCTATAACATTCATATTTCACATGTGTATTCCTTGTGACAAGACCTTTTTTGGGGTACCACCAAATTTGACCTTTTGACCTTGACCTTGGAGTTTGACCCACTTTTGCACAAAAAATTTGAACTTTTACTTTGACCATATCTTTTGATCAGTATATACCAGGACATTAATACTTGACATATGTATTGTTTTTGGAAAAACCTTTTATTTGATACCAACAATCTTGACCTCTTGACCTTAGAGATTTTTGTACTTATGAAAAAACTTTAACCTTGGCTATAACTTTTGAACAGAAAGTGCTATGGCCTAAATACTTCACATATATAACCCTTGTGAAAAGACACTTCATAAGATACCAAGAACCTTGACCCTTTGACCTTGACCTTGGAGTTTGACCTTCTTTAAAAAAAACAACCTTGACCAAAATTTTTAAAGGGTTAGGACTAGGGGTTTCACACTTCACATATGGATTCCTTGTGACAAGATCTTTTTTGGGGTACCACCAATTTGACCTTGACCTTTGAGTTTGACCCACTTTTACACAAAAATTTTGAAGATTTACTTTGGCCATATCTTTTGAATAGTATATACCATAACATTTAATATGACATATATATTGTTTGTGGAAAGACCTTTCATTTGATACCAACAACCTTGACCTTTTGACCTTGACCTTGGAGATTTTTGTACTTATGAAAAAAGTTTTACTCTGGCTATTACTTTTGAACAGAAAGTGCTATGGCATAAATACTTCACATATATAATCATTGTGAAAAGACGCTTCATAGGATACCAAGAACCTTGACCCTTTGACCTTGACCTTGGAGTTTGACCTACTCTAAAAATACAACCTTGACCATAATTTTTTAAGGGATAAGACTAGAGCTTTCATACTTCACATATGTATACCTTGTGACAAGACCTTTCATTTTATACAAAGAACCTTGACCCTTTGACCTTTGATTTTTACCCACTTTTACACAAAAAATCCAAACTTTTACTTTGACCCTAATTTTTAAATGGTAGATACTAGGAATTTCATATTTAAAAAATCAATTCTTATTGGCAAGACCTTTCTTTGAAATCAACAATTTTTACCTTTTGACCTTGGAGATTTTTGTACTTACGAAAAACTTTAACCTTGGTCATTACTTTTGAACGGTAATGGCTAGGGCTTTCATATTTCAAATGTGTAATCCATGTAACAAGACCTTTTATTGGATATCAAGAACCTTTGACCTTGGAGTTTAACCTTCTTTTTACAAACTTTAACCTAGCTTGGTCACTTCAGGCATCAACATATTTGATCTGCATTTGAGAAAGTTTAACATTCGCTATGTTGCCATACGGGGGCATCAGTGTTTCACAAACACATCTTGTTGCTTGTAAAATCTGTCCAATGCTAAACATGCTAAAGTGTAACTAAATTATGGCACTATTTTAGCAGACATAAATTTTCACACAGTTTTAAATATTCATTCTTGCCCCTGTGAAAAATTCCATTACAACACAACTTAGGTAAACTCTTCGTCTCACAAGCCTTTTCTGGCAGATAAAAACTTCCATAGACTGAAACTCCCAATGTCTCCGATTTACTTCACTTAAATAAGTTTCTAATGAATAACAATTGTTAGTGACCCTATCTTATTGCAGTATATTTTTACCTGTTGGTAGAACATCCCAGTCTCCCATCCGCTCCTGGATACACGATGAGCTCAATCTCACGGACCTGTAGGTCTCGATCTCGCCTCTGATCTGTAAAAGTCAAAACAAATATGTTACTAAATGAGCTCGATCTCACGGACCTGTAGGTCTCGATCTCGCCTCTGATCTGTAAAAGTCAAAATAAGTATGTTACTAAATGAGCTCGATCTCACGGACCTGTAGGTCTCGATCTCGCCTCTGATCTGTAAAAGTCAAAATAAGTATGTTACTAAATGAGCTCGATCTCACGAACCTGTAGGTCTCAATCTCGCCAAAATAAATATGTAACTAAATGAGCAATGTTAATGAGCACACAGTGATGTTTTAAATCTACATCACAAAATAATGGAAAAGTCCCTGAAATGTTTCAGTTACACGACTTACAAGAAATCGGAAATTAATTGTACTAGAACTTCATTCTCAAAGGGAATACATGTATTAAAATTTTATTTATTAACTGACTGTTAGATATGGAGTACTGCATTGTTTCTCTTAGACCAGTCTTGATGTCTTACTGCTAAACAGTTGACAACCATGATAAATAATTAATTTACATATATATAAAGCCTTGAAAGCTCAATCCATTCAATGCATTTCATAGGAAAAACCAATATGATAAAAGAATGGACTGCCATTGGGACGAGAAAAGAGAATAATCAATTAATAGCTCAACGGAAATGATATATCATCTGCTACAATGACCTAAGTTTTTTATGCCCCCGTAACGAAGTTTCGGGGGTATATAGTTTTTGTCGTGTCCGTCCGTCTGTCTGTCTGTCTCTCTGTTTGTCTGTTTGTCCGCAAAAACTTTAACCTTGTCCATAACTTTTGATTTGGTGGAGCTATGACTTTCATATTTCATATGTATATTCCTTGTGACAAGACCTTTCTTAGAGTACCACCAAATTTGACCTTTTGACCTTGGAGTTTGACCCACTTTTACATGAAAATTTTTAACTTTTTCTTTGGCCATATCTTTTGAAAAGTAGATACCAGGACATTTATACTTCACATATCTAATGTTCGTTGAAAGACCTTTCATTGGATACCAACAACCTTGACCCTTTGACCTTGTAGATTTCCGAACTTATGAAAAAACTTTAACCTTTGTCATAACTTTTGAACGGTAAGTAATAGGACTTTCATACTTCATATATGTAATCCTTGTGAGAAGATCCTTCGTTTGTTACCAAGAACTTAGACCCTCTGACCTTGACCTTTGAGATTGACCTACTTTAAAAAAGCAAACCTTGACCATAACTTTTAAAGAGTTAGGGCTAGTGCTTTCATAATTTACACTTTTGATTCTTATGACAAGACCTTTCATTTGATAACAAGAACGTTGACCTTGGAGTTTGACCTACTTTTTAAAAAAATGAACGTTGGCCATAACTTCTGAATGGTTAGGACTAGGGCTTTCATGCTCAACATAAGTATTCTATGTGGCAAGACATTTCATTTGATACTTATTACATTGACCTTTTGACCTTGACCTTGGAGATTTTTGTACTTATTTAAACTAGAAATATGTCCATAGGACATGAATGCCCCGCCGAGGATATATTAGTAAAGCAACATGAAAATTTGTATGTGTATAAAATTTGATCAGAATATCCAGAATAGTGATGCAGCTGAATTGCTTGTTTGGAAAATATAGGTCAGATCCAGCATCCGAAACAAGTCTGGTAGTGTCCAACCCTAGATGCATCATCCATGAAAGTTTGGTTCAGGTAGGGCTTATAGTTACTTGGGAATGAAAATATAGGTCAGATCCAGCATCCGAAGCAAGTCTAGTAGTGTCCATCCCTAGATGCATCATCCATGTAAGTTTTGTTCAGGTAGGGCTTATAGTTACTTGGGAATAAAAATATAGGTCAGATCCAGCATCCGAAGCAAGTCTGGTAGTGTCCATCCCTAGATGCATCATCCATGAAAGTTTGGTTCAGGTAAGACTTTTACTTACTAAGGGATGAAAATATAGGTCAGATCCAGCATCCGAAGCATGTCTGGTAGTGTCCATCCCTAGATGCATCATCCATGAAAGTTTGGTTCAGGTAGGGCTTATAGTTACTTGGGAATGAAAATATAGGTCAGATCCAGCATCCGAAGCAAGTCAGGTAGTGTCCATCCCTAGATGCATCATCCATGCAAGTTTGGTTCAGGTAGGCTTATAGTTACTTGGGAATAAAAATATAGGTCAGATCCAGCATCCGAAGCAAGTCTAGTAGTGTCCATCCCTAGATGCATCATCCATGCAAGTTTGGTTCGGGTAGGGCTTATTGTTACTTGGGAATGAAAATATAGGTCAGATCCAGCATATATAGCAAGTCTGGTAGTGTCCATCCCTAGATGCATCATCCATGCAAGTTTGGTTCAGGTAGGGCTTATTGTTACTTGGGAATGAAAATATAGGTCAGATCCAGCATCCGAAGCAAGTCTGGTAGTGTCCATCCCTAGATGCATCATCCATGCAAGTTTGGTTCAGGTAGGGCTTATTGTTACTTGGGAATGAAAATATAGGTCAAATCCAGCATCCGAAGCAAGTCTGGTAGTGTCCATCCCTAGATGCATCATCCATGCAAGTTTGGTTCAGGTAGGGCTTATAGTTACTTGGGAATAAAAATATAGGTCAGATCCAGCATCCGAAGCAAGTCTGGTAGTGTCCATCCCTAGATGCATCATCCATGCAAGTTTGGTTCAGGTAGAGCTTATAGTTATTTGGGAATAAAAATATAGGTCAAATCCAGCATCCGAAGCATGTCTGGTAGTGTCCATCCCTAGATGCATCATCCATGCAAGTTTAGTTCAGGTAGGACTTATAGTTACTTGGGAATAAAAATATAGGTCAGATCCAGCATCCGAAGCAAGTCTGGTAGTGTCCATCCCTAGATGCATCATCCATGCAAGTTTGGTTCAGTTAGGGCTTATAGTTATTTGGGAATAAAAATATAGGTCAAATCCAGCATCCGAAGCAAGTCTGGTAGTGTCCATCCCTAGATGCATCATCCATGAAAGTTTGGTTCAGGTAGGGCTTATAGTTACTTGGGAATGAAAATATAGGTCAGATCCAGCATCCGAAGCAAGTCTGGTAGTGTCCATCCCTAGATGCATCATCCATGAAAGTTTGGTTCAGGTAGAACTTATAGTTACTTGGAGATGAAAATATAGGTCAGATCCAGCATCCGAAGCAAGTCTAGTAGTGTCCATCCCTAGATGCATCATCCATGCAAGTTTGGTCCAAATAAGGCTTACAGTTCCTTAGGAATGGACCTGCTCTAAAAACTTTAACATGATCACTCATCTGGAAAATGTAGGTCACACCCAGCATCCAAAGCAGATGTGGTAGTGTCCATCCCTAGATGCATCAACCATGTAAGTTTGGTCCAGGTAGGGCTTATTTTTTCAGGAATGGACCTGCTCTAAAATTATAATGGGTCACTCATCTGGAAAATGTAGGTCAGATCCAGCATCCGAAGCAAGTCTGGTAGTGTCCATCCCTAGATGCATCATCCATGCAAGTCTGGTCCAAGTAGGGCTTATAGTTACTTAGGAATGGACCTGCTCCAAAAACTTTAACCTGGTCACTCGTCTGGAAAATGTCAGTCAGTTCCAGCATCCGAAGCAAGTCTGGTAGTGTCCATCCTTAGATGAACCATAGCTCTCATCAATATCTATCAGCATATGAAGTTTGATGAAAATATCTTGAATAGTTTCTTTGAAACTGAGCTTTGAACTGAGCTAAACACAAAGTGTGACGGAAGAATAGCTGACGGAAAGACAGAAAGACGGAAGGACGGACATGACAAACACTATATGCCCCGGCCATATTCATGGCGGGGCATAAAAAAAACTTTAACATTTGGTTACTTTTAAATTTCACAATTGTTTTCCAGTGAGAATACCCTACTTTTGGTACTATTTAGTTAAATTTGCATTCAAGAAAAGCTTAATCTTTGCTATGTTTCCATACGGGGACATCAGTGTTTCACAAACACATCTTGTTTTTATTAAGATGTATTCTGTTGAAATGCATTTAGGATGGGCTAAAATAGAAAAGAGTTTTATGGAAATATACACATATGATATCAATATTTTTATCATGTCATGATTAAATAATTATATAAAAATTTAATATGTGCAAATTCTTTCTACCAATTGTAAATTTGACAAATCCCAAACTAATTAAACATAATAAAACATGAAAATTAATTATTAAAATGAAAATAATAATTAATTTTACATTTATCTTGTTTGTAAGTCAAAAAAGTGTTCAAACAAAATATTAATCAAGGTTTACAAAATCTGAAACACAATTGGTTGATTTTCTGATTATCCAGTATAATGATTGGCTTACCGTGTTTGTAGCTGGCAGCTGAATGGTTGTTTATTATAATTATAATTATGGTGATTTCTGTTTTAATTTGATTGACTTACCCTGTCTGTAGCTGGCAGCTGATTGGTTGTTTGCAATTATGGTGATATCTGCTTTAATTTGACTGGCATACTGTGTCTGTAGCTGACAGCTGACTGGTTGTTTATATTTATGGTATTTGTCTGGTAATTTGATTGGCTTACCATGTCTGTAGCTGGCAGCTGATTGGACCTTCATGATGACGTTCCAGGCGTTCCTCATCAGTGTTACAGCCTCAGCGTGTGACATCTGTTTAAAGTCTGTACCATTCACCTCCAGAATCCTGTCCCCGGCTCGTACACCCTGTCATATAGGTACAAACATATATAGCTTTTTAGCAGCATTTTAGGCTTTCTGGTATTTTATTTTTAGCTTTTAATTTCAAAATGCTAATCTTTAATATGCAATTAATTTTTAGCAATATTCAATTTTAGCGATGTCAGCACCCTCGCTAATAATGCCAAAATTAAATCCTAGCTAAAAATTCTACTTATACGTTATATAGCTGCAGTAAAGGATTTTATGCTTTAATTTCATTTATCTTTTAAGAAATATCATGAGCTATGATTTCCCACTTATTCATTCAGAGAAAAAATACTAATATATTCATTAATTTTATACTAGATAGTCTGCTTCTGATTCAGAGGTTTATCACCATTCAATTTTGGAAAACTTGTCCTTCTTGAATGGTTAGTAATTTCAGAATCTAATACATTACCTGTTCAGCTGCAGGCCCCTCAGGATCCACCACACTGACAATAATATCTGACCCATACTCTCTCCCCCAATAATCCCCAGCCCCAGGCTACCGTCATCTCGCCTGGCGATGAACACTCGTCTGATGCCTGCGTCATAGTTGTCCCGGGTCACAAACGCCGATTTACTGGAGTCGATTCTCCCGTACTGCGGCGACCACACAAACATGTCGTCCTTATCATTATGTTTTAATGACGTCAGGTCGTCATTTTCACTGTATACTCCACTAGTAACACTCGTCCCATGCTGCGATATCAAGTCACCATTTTTGTAACCATTATAATCGACAAGGATTTTTTTCTCGCTGCCGTTTGACACAATTTTGAATTTCCCCGAGGAGTCCTGGGCGATAACTTTGGGGATTTCCGTCATTGCGTTGTCAGTACTGTAGATCCTTAAATAAGTCTCGTAATTTGGGAACTGAATGCTACAGAGTCTGTGGAAGTCTTCCTGTAGGGATCGCGGGATTCTGTTGCTGAGCTCCACCAGTAGTAGTAGTTTTTCAGTCGTGTTTATCACGGGTCTGAGCTGGTGACACAACGTAGGGACGGAGCGGGTCTGCTGGAAGTTATTGACGGCGTACTTGAACTGTCGGTACTCGATGTCGCTCAGCTGCTGCTGGGCCAGATTCCGGAGGATTGCTTCTCCTCTCTGAGCCTCCCCCATGACAAGGGAGGGGCGCAGTGGTGGGTGGTGGGAGGGCGCCGCTTTCTTTCTGTTCTTCACCAGCGGTCTCCAGGTCCTATGTTCTCGCTGTGGGTAAACTGCCTGGAAATATTTCATGTCTGTTAATTGATGACCTTCACAAATTGTTTAAAATGTAATTTTACAAGGTGATTTGTCACACATTAGATAACTAATCTTCTCATCTATATGTTGACTGTCTGTACAGATAGTGGATGAGATAATTTAACTGAGATCAATGGAAGCCTTCAGATTTCTCTGAGGGGCTGTACATCTACTCCACTAATTGTTTGTGATCACATATTACAATGATGACTGCTTCCCTTGGGTAACACTTAATGTTTCTATATAGACATTAGCTAGCTAGCTGACAAACACAGTAAAAACTTGAAAGATCACTTCCTCAATCATAACATTAAAACAAATGATTCTGTAATGGCAAAGAAGTCACAGATGTTATATAAGCCTCAGGGAAACATTCCAGACACTTCAATTTGTTAAAATTATTTCAGTTCCAAGTGAAAAAAAGAAATATCAGCACATTTTTCCCTCACAAGTGATTTTTTTCCTTTCTTTACAAAATGATTAAAATTGCAATTCAAAACATACGCTGCGCCTACACCTAATTAAAACATAACCTATTCTGCATCAGTCATTAAAATTCAGAATAAGCATGATGTTAAAATTCAGTTTATATGGAAACTTCCTTACATCCGAGTCACACTTGGTGAAGCAAGACTCTAACTGCAGAAATTTACATCTGCTTCAGTGACCACCTTGTGTTTCGCATTCGATTAAAATCTCTCCCCAAAATCTCACGACACGGCAACAGAGAACATTATTCTGTCCAAAGTCAATGTTGACAGAAATTGTTTGAATTACACATTGTGATTCTATAACTGCTGTTACACTGCACAAAGAACCTAGGAGCTTCCTTTCTTGTTTTTGTTTACTGTCAAAAAATTTCCCACAAAATCAAGATATGCCAAATGACATGTAGTCCTATATTCCAGGGGAAAATCTAATGTGAGCGTCAGTCACTGCCTTACAATTAATGTGGCTCTGTCATGACTAATTCATGGAAAGGAAAAGTAAAAATAGTCAATAAAATTGCAAGATCAATAAAACCCTAGCTCTTCTTAAAGAACTACATACAAAGTAACAGTACAAGACCATCCTATGCCTTTTAGAAATTAGTGATCCAAAACATCAACAAGAGACTGCTCAATGGCCCGCTATATTGACTGGCTTCCATTAGTAGTAATAAATAGTGGAGATCTATAAATGTCTGATAGAGTGACCAGCGGACATCTAAGCATAACAGTCAATGAAAGGTCACAAAAGGTCAATTACAGTGTATGTCCTTGGTAGGGAGTGGGGGCTGGGATTCCGTAAAGTCATGAGTTAAAGAGGTGGAATGGATTTATCATATGAGATCGGGAAAAAACTCGGATGATCGTAAACAATTTCTGTGGAAAAGATGCATGCCTTCCTCTCAGACTGCTTGTAGCCTTGAATATTTCATCTGTTTAAACGAGTCTCAACACTAAATAACGTTAAAATTGTGCATGAAACAAGCTTAGGGTTTAAAAATTAACTTATTTTTTTACCTCCCATTATCATGTTATATAAAATGATAATATATGAAGGCATTATAATAAAACTAAAATGTATAAGTATATTAAATAATAATAATATGAACTAGTGAAAATTATAACAACACTTACATAACACAGACAAAATCCTGGTATCGAATTATTCAAGAATTTACTAAAATGTCCCTAACACCTTTAACAATGAAAGAAGCATGACCAAACTACATACAACTGTCAGTATATATTTCAAGATCAATTAAGACTTCAATTTGAAAATCTTTAAATGTCTGTAAAAATGCGTGGTATGGACACAATTCATTATGGGGGCGGCAGAGATCATTTTGTTTTACACATTACTGCAAAACAATGTTTCTTGGTCACTTTGCCAGCAAAATTCAAAGATTAGAGTTCTGTGAGAAAAATGTGTCCACTGGGGCGTTAAGCGGACCAGAGTGAAGACTGGGGATTCCGAGCAGTTAAAGTTACCACTGAATAAAGCGGCTTAGAACAGAAGTTAGATCGGTCACAGAGTTAGAGTACCACGAGTAGGCAGAACTCATTCAAGAATAAAACAACAATGAACCCAGAAAAACCACAATCAAAATGACTCATAGAGTGTTCCAATGTTTACACATGACTAATTAATAAAGATTTATTATGATGAACTTTTACTTTTTTATTTGAGTTGTAATTATTCACTGGTGATTAAATTTGAGGCTAATGAATCAATAAACTTCAGCATGCTTAATAAATGACAGAGGCATATAGCCTTCATCCTTTAGTTTTAGATTTAACTTGTAGGTCTCAGGTTTTGTATAGAATGAACCACAATCTTAAGGAGAGAGGGAGGGGGAGGGATGTGTAACCTCCTATCCTCCCCATGTTTTGTAAAATCAATAGGGAACCATTAATTACCATTAACTTCACAGTAAATGTCTTGCAGACATTGGTGTACATATAGAACTTTAACAGTAAATACAGGTGATAGCTGAAAGCATACTGTGTCGCCAGTCTAGGGGAGTGGTAGATGTCTGATATAGACTTAAAAATCAAGTAAGGAGTTGATCCTTATGTCGTAGTTTCGAATCCCACTGCGGAACCTGGAGACCGGTCCTCCGGATGACACCGTATAAACTGAGGTCCCGTGTTGCAGTAGATGCTGGCACGAAAAAAATCCCTCCCTGCCCAATGCCTAGCACTTTGGACAAAATTTGCAGTTTTCACCGGAAAGTTGTGGCACCTCCACATGAGTGTAGAATTATCGAGAAGGACGTTAAACAACTAACGAACAAGCATTACGTGTACTGGATGCATGTATGTCAATCAATGTATGATGCTTCAACATAAAGTCCCCAAACAAATCTTAAATAAACATTAAAAAAAAATTAATCAAATGTTAATGGTACCTTAATTTCACAGGCTATTGCAACTTTGTTTTATACATACATATTCCTTGCATCCACAACATAAAAAGTATAATCTGAACTCTGAACAAGCCAACCAAATAAAATCAGCTAGCTGTTGAATATTAAATTGTAAGTCTCTATAATAAATTACCTTGTCTTATAACAAATCTGTTCTGAACAACAGGAAAGATCCAAATGAAAATTTGAGGCTTATTTCTGTTAAAGTGACACAATTAATAATTCCTTAAGTGAAAGGGCCCTAATGTGACATTTAAACTCGATTTGGACTCTGACAAAAGATTTTTTTTAAACAGAAAAATCAAAATCAATGAAGAGGAAATACCAGATGGCCGGTAAACCAGTAGTTGTCTATCTTGGGGGCAACAAGTGCGACCAAAAAAGTCTACAATGACCCAGGGCTGCGTAGAGTACGTTTTTATCTATTACGCTTTCTGGTCAATTAATTTAAAGTATTTTCTTTCTCCTTTTTTCCAGCTTGTTAACAGAGGGTTCATTTTGTGCAAAAAAAAAAACGTACTTAGGAGTTCAAAGTAAAGTTGACAAATTGACTGAAAATCTGACACCCCCAACCTGTGATCAATCACCCCGCTGTTCTGCCTGTGTTCATCCCACCACTAGGTCTTCTTAGTTTAAGTCTATTTTATAATATGCATATACTGCAGGAAGGTATTTACAACACATACATGTACAAGTAAACAGTCATGATTCATTGAATTCTCAATGACAAGCATAATTTATACTTTTATTTCTATAAGATGATTAGGCAAACGATTTCTCAATATTTCAATAATCAATTCTTGAGTTTACCTGTTTATAAGAAAATGCGGCTTAATTTTGATCCTAAGTATGAGCATCTTCAATAATTTCACTCTTATAAAATAATATTACAATAAATTTGGAACTGCATCATCATTTATATCTTGAAAATTTATGAATTTTTTAAAAAACAAATATCTCCCTTCTTCATTACAGGGAGTGCAACTTAATTAATTTATTTTTAAAGCTGCAATTAAAATATTATGCATGCACCTTCACGTGTAGGCAGCAGTCGTAATAAAACTGACAAACACTTTTGTGTGCATATCCGAATCCCAATGTTCTGTCTCGTAATATTTTTCATATTTTTCAGGTGTTTAAGTATAAATTAGCCATTAATTTAATGCAGCTAGGTGTTTACACAAATGATTAACACACCTATCTTACTGTGTGAAAATTCTTCAATTCTGCTCTTTAGTTAAATAGGTCAGGTCATTGGAAGGAGTGAAAGATCTTTAAAGAAAATATTGTCGTAGTCTAGTGTCGCTACCGTGAATAATTAGTTCTTTCACCCCCTACACCATGCAATACACCTCCAACTAGCTATTGCTTTATCTTGCTTAATGTTAAATCTTTACGGAACATAATAAGCGGGGAGAATAAAACTGAATATAAGAATAATAGAATTACAAAAAACACCCCACGACTTTTGTTCCTTAATATACCCGACCTACTTTCAGATAATTTGTGTCAGCATTTCAAAGTCCTTAAACCCAGGCACCTTTCGTGTCATAGCAAAACTTAAAATTACTGGTTAATCATTAGGTGAAATTCTTTAAAGCACTTATTAATAATCTTTTGACATGCATAAATATCTTTTTAAAGATGCATACACAATAATAAACTGTATTAACATGATAAAGGGTGTACATACGAGGATTGATCCAAAAGTTCGTGGAATTTCTTTCTAAAATTTTATCGTGATTTGATGAAAGCAAACAACAGGCACATTCTTATTATAGAGTCCTAATGCAACGATATTGGAAAATTTCAATACTTTTCAATTACCAATAAGGTAACACGAGCTTTCTAAAAATGGATAGTTGTGAAACCCGGGGGAGACTTTGACGCAACGTCAAGTTATACATGTATATGTCACGTCACGTTATAGAAGCATCTTGCCCTAATGTCCAATTTGACTACGTAATTCTACAAAATGCTGCCCATTTCTCCATTTGTTTTTCTCAAGAAAAGCATGAGTATCCTCTTGCAACAACTTATCTTCATTTTTTACTCATATTTCAAAATACTACCCATCTTTCCATATGATGTTCCAATTTCAGTAGCATTGTCAAGAACAGTACGGGAGCCTACAATGTCCATTAACGCTTTTAATTTGTCTAGGGGGATACGCACGTAAAACAGAGCCCCCAAAAAGCGACCACACTTTTCATCAACGTCCATGGAAGTTCTATTTTTCTTAAATTTCTCATGCCACTAGAAAACCAGAAATTAAATGCATTTTCCCAAGCCTACATGTCAATAATATATGCGTTTAAGATAGAGTGATCCCTGGATTTTTACAAAACATGTGACTTGACCGAAATTTGACCTTGTCTAACAACTTAAGTATGAACAATATATCATCAACTAATAAACTAAATATCCACTAAAATCAGTAAAACTCTTATACGAAGGTTTATAAAAGATCAAACAATAGTAATAATGACATAATTTTCGTTTTATATACCACAAAGGGCGATTTTATTCTCATTTCATGTATTAAGATTCAAAATGATAATAAACGCGTTAATGTCTCCCCCCGCATTTCCAAACAAGTGTTTCTATGGTAACTGCCATAAAGTTACTATCAAAGATATTTAAAATGTTTTTTAATTTAAAATATTCATCAAATGTCTATATTTTCATTTGTAATTTTCAACCAATTCTACTTAAAAATAATTAAATTATGAAGAAATTCCACAAACTTTTGGATCAACCCTCGTATATACAGTAAAAGTACAAACACGGATTTAATTGCAAATTCACAGATATAGCAAAGTTAAAGCTTGGATCCCTAGCTATATAAACTTTACCTATTCTTTATACGGATGTAGCGAAGTAATTTCACAGGTCCCAGTGACTTTGTTATAACTGAGTTTTACTGTCTGTTTTAAAGTTATAAAAAATGTTGATTAAAATTCAAAGATCTTTTACACAGTAGTTCATTTGATGAGGGCCGTATCGGCATGATAAGACAGCAATTTGAATCTGCACTTGAGTTAGATGCATTGTTATCAAAATTAAGATACTTAACTGGAATTAAATGCAATTGTGGGGTTTTCTCTTATACTATTTTCTCTATTTGTCCAATTTAAAAGTTGATTAAGTACAGTTTTAATACTGCCCCAAGGTAAAAGACCTTTAATTTATCAATCAGGAGCCCTCCTCTGTTAATCACTCTAATACTCTGTGGTCAAACTGAATTAACTAATTAAATCCGTATTAAGTCTTTACCTTCTCAATGTCTGGCATTAGCCTAACGTGTCCATGTATCGTCCATAAGTACCCAGGCTTAGCCATCACTGTTAATTCACGGAACTTAAATTTCTCCCCAAAACCACATGCCGCAATAAGCAATATGTCTAATCAATCAATAAAGCAATGGAAAATTCTCCAATTAGATGCGTAACACAACACTGGAGTTAACACTTGATGTGCTTGTCATTTCATTTCAGAACAGAAAACTGACAGATTGAATAAAATGAGTCGCAGTGAGAACAGGTGAAAACATTATACATAATTCCGATTTTTACAAATGCACACCTTGGATTTCCATCAGAAGTCAATGTCTGTGGTAGACAGATAAAAAGACATACGGATGGATAAGTTTAATAAACAGGTTCTAAAACTTTTATCATACAGGAGTGGGGAGTCATGGTATATGACATTTATGTATTGGATGTCACAGTCCCTGAATCTGACCTCCGATTTACAATGAATTATAGTTATTATTTTTTACCTTGATGACAAAGGGATGCTGTCAATGCATAAACACAAGTTTTAATTGCCAAAAATAGCACAATTATTGTGCTTAAATACTGACGGTAGACCTTACTTGAACATACATGTGGGGTAATCTGTAAATGCTTGGTGATTTTCTAAAGACCGGTACACACGGTAAGGCTTGCCTCATAAGTCAAGAAACTTAAGTTCTAGCCTTACCGTGTGTACACCCTTAATACACGTTTTTTGGAGCCTTACAAGTCTGACTTTAGAATAGAACACTGCTCTATTTCCTAATACAAGACTTAGCTGACACTTAATTCTTGACCAATGAAAACCATTTACCCAAAGTTCAATCTATTTTTATAAAAACACACAAGTTGGTATATTGAAGAAAACAAAAAATTTTCGAGTAAGATAATGATATTATGTACAGATACTTCAGTTAACCCCCTCTTCCTTCTTACGAAGTGTGGATGCACTGGTCGGTAAAGCTATTTCATAGTCCTAGCTAGTATTCTATTATTTCGTTTAATAGTGTGCATTATTTATGGTTCAAAAACACATGGATTTATGTAAATGTTGTTGATAATATTGTAAGTCTTGCCTTAGCGTGTGGACATGAGAGCCGTACGTCCTGCAAAACGTAAGGTTTTAGACTTATAAGGCAAGCCTTACCGTGTGTACCGGCCTTAAGAGTTATACATTCATTCATCAGTCTTCTCTCCCAATAAAAATTTATATCAAATATTTAATTAATAATACTTAATTCAAAACTCCAGCTTGGTTATATGCACCTTGCAAAACTTACTAAATTAAACACCAGTATGTGTCACATTCTGCAAACATGAGATCAATCTATAAAATGTACCGGTACGTTTTTCAATTATTTAATATATAGTTTACTGTTAAAATGTAAAATATCATTTCATAACTTTATCAGAGCATATACAAATGACCTTTCTCTTTTTCACTTAGCCACATATTTCTCTCTGAATTGAGAATTAAATGAGGCGTGTCTGTATTGGGATTTTTGAATTCTATCTGACATTAATCTTTCCTCACCTAGTATTCTGTTTTGTGGAGCAGTCGACCAGTTCTCCTCACCGTGTCACTGTAGACACGAAATCTATAAAGTCATAAATCCCTTAATGGAATATTACATCAAATTCCCTCCTTTTTTTCGAAACTTTTATTATATTACAATATATAACACTCTCTTAAACAGATAAAAAAAAGACCTATTATAGTACAGTGTATATCTTTTAGAAATTAATCCAGATTAATCTGAAAATAGGAGGAGAGTAAATTTCAGTTTAAAATTATTGCATGTACCAGGCTCTGACTTTGCAAAATTTCAATTAAATTCAAGTTAGAAAATAAGATTTTGAAATTAGAATCATTCCCTGAGGAATCTTGAAATTCTCTCATTTTGCACTCTGAACACAATAAAAGCTGAAATATGGTAGAAAAATATTTAGACTATTGATATGAAAAAAGAAACCTACAATTTAAAATTACTGATTCCAGAAATGTTTTAAATACTTTGAAATGAAAATAAACTTAAAATGAATGGATCCAAATTCTAAAGTCAATGTCATTTAAATGCTGGGTTTTGAACAAATTGAAGGCCATAGAAGGAGCATGGTGTCAAGTAACATCTTCCAAACAGGAGACTTATAATTGTTTTACAATGACCTATGAACAAGTTGAGTATATTCACAATGACCTTTGAACAAGTTAAATATATTTACAATGACTTATGAACAAGTTGAGTATATTTACAATTAAGAAATAAACAACAATGTTGAAAAGTTCTCTGGCAATTGAACTTTTAGTTGGTCACATGATCAAATCCTGTGAAGCCCGAAGGGTTTCTCAGTAGATTTGATCATGTGTTTATTACTTATATTTACATTTGAAACGAATACATTTCAAGTTAAATTGTATTTATTACATGAACGGGCCAACATATTGTTATGTAGTGACGCGCAATGACCTAGAAGTTGTTTGGTCAAAATATCACATCGCTCTGTGATGCGGTCTCGCTATGACCTCTGACCCCCAAATGAAATTCACAAAGAATTGAACGTATTTTCTCTTCAATAGGTTCAATTCTAAGAAAGATATTTGCAAATGTAAATATTGACCTATGAACAAGTTGAGTATTATTTACAATGACCTATGAACAAAGTGAGTATATTTACAATGACCTATGAACAAGTTGAGTATATTTACAATGACGCATGAACAATTTGAGTTTAAAATGTTTAATGACCTATGAACAAGTTAAATTTATTTACAAAACTCCTATGAACAAGTTGAATTTATTTACAATGACCTTTGAACAAGTTGAATTTATTTACAAAACTCCTATGAACAAGTTGAATTTATTTACAACGACCTATGGACAAGTTGAATTTATTTACAATGACCTTTGAACAAGTTGAATTTATTTACAATGACTTAATGCCTAATTGAGTATATTATGTACAATAGCAAGTGGCTAAAAATAAAAGTTTTATAACTCATATCCAAAAACAGTAAACAGATCAATACAAGCTTCCTAAATTATCTTGATATGGTAAATACTGCACTCTAAATATTCAGAGACCACAGATAAATTTTAATAGCTATGGTTAAGTCTACACTCTAAGGAGATACATGTATTGCTTGGTCTTTTGTTTTCATTATTTACAACTAAGAGTCAAATTATAACTCGCATAAATTGTGACTGGCTTAATATCAATGTCAACAAGTTTAAAATCCTTTATAAATTTGTTCTCAGTAATTGTCCCCATTTAATGTGTTTTAATGCTGTATACTTAGCAGATTACAGCTGATTAGAAGAATTTGATCCTTAATCCTCAATTATTGGTAAAAATATGTACCCGCTGAAACTCGTCATACCTAAGAGGTTTTTTTTGTGTGTTTGAATACAATAGTTAGCTTGACTTTCTCACAAATTAGGCCTACTTTAGTTATCAAAGTTTCTCTCAGGCTTTGAGAAATTATTGCATTATTTTAATATTTACTATGATGTGCAAGCATTGCGATGTACAAAGACGTGCATATTATACCCTGAGGAAGTCATACACCAAAGCAGAATAGTAATAAATACTTTTTAACATAAACACAGATATTCAGGGCAGAATTTAATTGTAAGTTGTCAAAAAGAAATTCTTTATTAAGATCTATATCAAATAAATAGATGGTTTAAAAACTTCCAATTTTCCTTTTTTTTTAAACAAACAATAAATATTTACCCTTCCAACATTGTGTACATACATTACATACAAGAACCATTGAACACCAATACCAATACACAATACCCATTAAGCTCACCCGTCTTTGGTCACAATACTGACATATTTACCCACATATAATGGCTGTCTACATGTTACTGTGTGTTTTCGAGTGGGCTCTGGAAACTCCGTGAGTACCGAGATGTTTGTCTTGCTGAACTGTACACAGTTCCTAGTCTGGTGAAAGTCACGTTTTATAGAGAGGTCAATAATTCTGGCAGTATGAAGATCTTTCAAACATGGCCTATAGATCTAGAATTCCTCTCATTGTTGACCTATCATGACTTTGTTCTTGGGTTAGCTTGTTTGACAAAATTATAGCAGAGAATTTGAAAAAAAAAGCTACAATCTTGAAAACAAAATCCTGATTACTTCACAACCTCAAAGCCTTAGAATAAAGGCTGGATCATAATCTTTACAAAATTAGACTGAATTTCTGTAGTTGATATATTAGTTTACAAAACATTTCTAATTATTAGGTAGGGATTTATTTTTTTAATAAAAGAAAAATTAAGTGACGTCAGGTGCCTGTGCTACAATGTTTTATGAAGTTCAACCATTGATTGCAGCAATTAGAATACCAGAAGAAACATACAACTGCATTACATACAACACAGTACAAGATCCATTTTTAGTCTTCAACAAACATGAAAAAGTTTCTCATAAATTTAACATTTTGTTTCTTTTAATGTGATTATAGTTCATAATGAAAGGGAGCTAGCTGGAATCTTAAATGAATGATCATTCTGTCTCTCTTTGTAGGAACTTTCCAACTGCTTTTGACTTGGATGGCACCATACAGTTTTTCTCAAGGAATGTGTCAAAATATTTCCTGCAATAGTGGGCCAAAAAAACTCTTCTTGACAAAATTATTGGAGATCTTGGAAAGAGTTCATGATCTACGTTTTGATGCTGCGCCACTACTGACTTGGTGAATCATGACCCCCGGGGAAAGGCCAAAATGGCCAACCATAGTTTTACATAGAAATATAAAGGAATTTAAAAAAAAAAAATCTTTTTCTCATTTATCATAAAAACTTCAGATACAAACAGTCAACATAAATTCTTATTTATTCTACATGTTCTAGTCTATGAACACTCAACTTCAATTAATTGAAATCTTCTGTTATAAAGATTATACACTGGATTGCCAAATAGTGTCAACGGTCTTTAATTATTGAATATTTAACTATAGATGGTTAGAATTTTAATTATAGATGTTAAGAATAAATACATGTAGTAGTACAATATGCTTCTCTGTAGAATAGTCTCACATGACTGAATAAGCTACTGCATTTATATGTACACAAAGAATAGAATGAAGCTAACAATAATTTACCAAAGTCAATATGATCAATAAACCTAGGAATAAAACGTACCTGTTATTGTGAGGACTGATTAGTGGTCTTAGTGCTGCATCTTGAAGATCTTCTCCAGACAGAACAATACTTCACATGAATGCACAAAGTACAGATCTGATGGCTCAGAGATTGGAATTTCCAAGCACTAAAATGAAGCAAAGAACTAGTTCACTCCTCCGGAAATTCTCCCGCTGTACAATCAAAGGCAGAAACAAATTGATTCTTGTATCGCAATTAAAACTTCAAAACGGGTACAGCGGTATCTGGGTAGACTTCACCCTTCATACACACTGCAGTACATTGGAAATGTCAGACAATAGGACTTTTTTCCTGAATTGTTCCCGGGTATAGATAGGTGTTTTAAATACACAAAGCCGGACTAGCGTGGCCCAACATGCTGTAATTCACCCGGTTCTTTTTGATCAATGACTTAACGCATAACAGCATTGTAGCCCAGAAACTCGCCTTTCTTCTAAATCACTTCTAGGTTATTGGGAAATATTTAAATTACAGTAACTGAGGCCATCTGCGAATCTTTTTAGCTGGGTATTTAAAAAAAAAGCACACAATAATAGAACTGGGTGAAAATTTTCTATATATTAGAAGTTGATAATTAGTTGATTTTCAGGAGATAAACCCGGTTATCAGTGGACCGTGACTGGTACAAGTAGACTTCTCCTAACGCGCTAAGCCGCTAAAATTACGGGTTATCAATGAGTCTAGTGATGTAATCAGTAGGGGTTTTATCCAAAGTGTTAAAAATGACAAGGTAATTCTTTGAATGGGATGATGAGTATCTCCTACACAGGGGGGCATCAATACATTTTTGGAGGTATTTATAGAGTACAGGGCCCTGAGTGCACCAAAACTGCTTTATTAGTTACCATATTGATAGAACATGCAGAATAATACAATTCCACATTCAAAAAAATTATCACATTAATTGTGAACATGGTGTAATTGATCTGTACCTTCAATTCAGATATTTTTGGGTGATATTTCAATATTCTTTCAAATGCATCGATATGTGTATCGATATCGTCCTCACATATATCTCAATATCTCGTCCCATCCCTAGAAATTACATATTAAATAATAAATTCCCAAAATTTATAGAAATGGTAAGTTTTCTTTAGTGCTTAGAATTAGAGGCTTTTTTTTTTTACTGTTTCCAACTTTCTATATAACTCTATAAAACTAATCTAAATGGTTAAGCATGTCTTATGAAATTCGTCAATTTTTTGATGATCTGTGTGGTTATACTATACTCCAGAAATCTAGAGGTTCACAGCGAGATACTTCTGACTTGCCGCTGTGTAACAAATCGAGCAAAGGGACGTTAACCGAGGCTCTTTCTTGTTCAGTGTTGGAGTTTGGAGAATGTCAGACACCTCAGCCCAACGACACCTCGGCTCAATAACAGACAGGTCGGCCAATCTATAATTTTATATGACACCTCGCCCAAACAGAATTTCATTTCAACATATCTTTAAATCTCTTATGTCAGGGACCTACACTCCTTGCGTATGTAGAGATCTATGTGAGAGGATCAACAGATCTTCAATTTTTCTAAAATTAAGAAAATTCAAAATCAATCAAATGGGATTAAGCTACGCTTTTGGAGCGGGAGAGTGGGTTAATAGAGATGAGAAAGGAACATCTTCATCACAAGTTCAGTAAAAACATGACATAACTGGGCATTATCCTGTTATTTGCTTCGCGAAGCAAATAAGTTTGACGTCGTTGACGTTAACGTCAAATTCATCTGTGAACATGTATTTCACTAATGTATACATGTACAATGATCTTATGATGCAAAATTTTATTCTTCGTCTTCCTTTGTGTATTTATCGTATTACCTCTTAAAATATATTTTTATTGCTACAACACTTTTTTCTCTTATATAGTATATGCTTTTATTCCGTCAGTATACACACAATATGTAAAATCAACAATATTTATACGTATAAAGCCGTATAAAACTTGTAATGTCGGGTTTTAGTATACCTGTATTATTGTTATTAAAAAAAATATTTCTTTGTAATTCTGGCTTGTCTATGAGTGTTTCGTGCATAGTGAATACTTCTCACAGGATAAAAGCTTTCACAGTGAGTGGCTATTTTTAACTTCCACGTACGAATCAAGGCCACTCTGTATAAACTAGTTTTGCACAAATTGAAATACGGAATAAACTGTATTTAATATCAATTTATTCCGTAAAACAAGGTGTTATATTTGCATATCCACTGCTCTCTCCCACTATGAACACCTCGGCTTCTACTGCGTTCATAGGAGTATAGACGCAACTGCTTCTACTATGAGTGCAATTGCTCTATCATACTCGTGTAGAACATTCTCTACTACACTTATATACCGTGTTGAGAAGTATATATATGTAATGTTTCATAAGAGGAATAAAAATAAGTATTTAATAATATTCTTTGAAAAAATGGAAATTCAGAATATTTAAAATTGCTGATTTATATCTTTAAAAATTCAATTTTGGTCAATGTATTTAATTGTATAATAAAACTTTTTAAAATTATAGAGAACTGCCATATTTTTATTTTTTCGTATCATGCATATTTGTACAAAGAACGATAACTCTTCACACTTGGGTAATAACATTCAGAAAGAGAAAATTTCTTTAACTATAGTATATCTATTTCAAGAATGATTTCAGCTATTAAAAATAAATAGAAAAACTAACTAGAACTGTCCAATAGGGACAAATACCCCCCGCTGGGTTTTTCAGAAAAGGTGCAAATTCAAAAATACTTTATGGATCTAGAGATGTTCACAATTTACTTTAAAAAATTTGCAGTGAAATATAATTGCTCATCATGTTTCTTAATGAATGAAACGGAGGTGCAACCAAATGAAACATCAATACTAATACTGTAATACATTGTAATTCCATTGTAACATTTTTTTTTCATTTAATTTTTCTTCATTACTGCATTAAAAAAATATATTGCAATTATGTGTTATGTCACTCTGCAAACTGATTGTTGAAAAAAAAAACATTATACAAAATCAAATTAATCTTGATATATCAATTTGAAATGCATTTTGAAAATAAAGAACTGGTCATCCAGTAATGAAGTGTTTTGACAGACAATAAATTACAATTAAGAGAAGAGAGATCTTTAATTCTTGTGCCTTATTCCCTGAAGATTTGATAACACACACTTGATAAGAGATATGCCTAAACAACTTCCAACACCAAAGGCATTAATTTATCTTTAACTGGATGCATGTCCAGTCATTATTCCCAAGAGACAAATGAAATTACATTATCTTCTGTGCAATGTAAAAACTGTTTTTAACACTTGATGTTTCCTTTTTTAAAAAGTTTTTATGAGTAGTTTTAAGCTGTAGTTCACGTTTTTGTACAGATATTCTAGATTCTATGTCTCAAACCTTATACATGAGCCCAAAATGAACAAGTCAATTAAAATTTTAAAAAACCTATAAAATGCAGAAAAATGAACAAAAAGAGTTGAAAATTCCAGGTGCACAACTTCATATGGTGAATAATAATTGTACAAATTGTCAGATTAATCCTTGCAATAGTTTCTGAGAAACGGTCCAAACAAAACCCCAAAATAAAAATGAAAAAACACCTGTAAAATTCAAAATAATAATCCAATCAAGATGAAAAATATCAGGTGCACAACTTCATATGGTGAATAATATGTGTACAAATTTTCAGACAAATCCTTCCAATAGTTTCTGAGTAATGGTCCGGACAAAGTCTCGTCTACAGACAGAGGGACAGACAGACAGACGGACAGACGGACATGGTGATTCCAATATACCCCCCCTAAACTTCGTTTGCGGGGGGTATAAAAAAAAAAAAATTATAGAAAAGCATTCTGGAGTAATAATCATTATAAAAGCATTCTCATTTTCATCATAGTGTTAAATTATTGATTTTTGTCAGAGGGTTTTAATAACGTTGATCGATGACGTCACATCTACATCAAAACAAAAATGTGATGGCAGCGCTGCTTGTTTTCAGATAACTGTGTTTGAGAAGGAAATACTTTATAAATTGTTTGTGATTTATTAGAGGAAAGGAGCATTAATCAGATTTACTGATTTTAAAGCCGTATGTTTTTCTTTACTGAAGACAAGAAGCTGCGTCCTTATGTAAGTCAGGATTTCCTCTGATATTCTTGAAAAAAAATCAAAGAATGCAAATATAAGTAATAAACAACGATTATTCAGTGAACATGGCATTATGAATAGCAATAGCTCTGCTGGCATATTTTCCATGATGCGCTAGCGCGCATCATGGAATATGCCAGCAGAGCAATTGCTATTCATAACGCCATGTTCACTGAATAACGTTGTTTATTTCTTAAATGAATATAAAAGTACATAATATGGAATAAAATCAGATAAGATTATTGTTTATTCCGTAAAGGTATTCAAATGTAGATACGTATATCATCACATAGATAATTTATTTGCATTATAATATGCTATTTGCTTTATTCCTTAAAGTATAAAGGGTTAGACATATATTAATGAACACACGGAATAAAATGAAATGGTAGTAAAGAATTGCTGTTTATTCCGTAAAAGATTGGAATATTCATATGCATCATCATACAGGGATTATTTAGTTGTATCCTGTAAAGGTATATAAAGCATTACATTTAAAGAACTTGCGTCGTATATATAGTCCTGTTATTTGCTTCGCTTTCTTTAAAAACTTTGTTTTCTTCTACTTTTGTCTTCTTTAATCTTGATCCCCCCAAAAATACCAAGCCCCATTTTTATATGTTTCTCCCCAAGAAACCCTTTTCCCGGGGAAATCTTCCCCTTGGAGTGCTATTTAGAATGAATTGCCTCGGTATATATATAGTCCTGTTATTTGCTTCGCGAATTAAATTAGTTCTAGGGTTAAATGTACATTTAAAGAACTTGCGTCGTATATATAGTCCTGTTATTTGCTTCGCTTTCTTTAAAAACGTGTTCTTTTCTACTTTTGTCTACTTTAATCTTGATCCCCCCCAAAAAATGCCAAGCCCCATTTTTATATGTTTCTCCCCCAAAGAAACCCTTTTCCTGGGAAATCTTCCCCTTGGAGAGCTATTTAGAATGAATTGCCTCGGTATATATATAGTCCTGTTGTTTGCTTCGCGAAGTAAATTAGTTCTAGGGTTTAATGTACATTTAAAGAACTTGCGTCGTATATATAGTCCTGTTATTTGCTTCGCTTTCTTTGAAAACGTGTTCTTTTCTACTTTTGTCTTCTTTAATCTTGATCCCCCCAAAAATACCAAGCCCCATTTTTATATGTTTCTCCCCCAAAGAAACCCTTTTCCCGGGGAAATCTTCCCCTTGGAGAGCTATTTAGAATGAATCGCCTCGGTATATATATAGTCCTGTTATTTGCTTCGCGAAGTAAATTAGTTCGAGGGTTTAATGTACATTTAAAGAACTTGCGTCGTATATATAGTCCTGTTATTTGCTTCGCTTTCTTTAAAAACGTGTTCTTTTCTACTTTTGTCTTCTTTAATCTTGATCCCCCCAAAAATACAAAGCCCCATTTTTATATGTTTCTCCCCCAAAGAAACCCTTTTCCCGGGGAAATCTTCCCCTTGGAGAGCTATTTAGAATGAATCGCCTCGGTATATATATAGTCCTGTTATTTGCTTCGCTTCTATATATATATAGTCCTGTTATTTGCTTCGCGAGGTGTAAAATTAGTTCTAGGGTTTAATGTACATTTAAAGAACTTGCGTCGTATATATAGTCCTGTTATTTGATTCGCTTTCTTTAAAAACTTTGTTTTCTTCTACTTTTGTCTTCTTTAATCTTGATCCCCCAAAAAAATACCAAGCCCCATTTTTATATGTTTCTCCCCCAAAGAAACCCTTTTCCCGGGGAAATCTTCCCCTTGGAGTGCTATTTAGAATGAATCGCCTCGGTATATTTACAGTCCTGTTATTTGCTTCGCCTATTAGTATACGGAGATTTTAAAATTAGACGAAATATGTAAATTTAAATTTTACAACATTAGTTAATGTCGTAAACATGTTCACAGATGAATTTGACGTTAACGTCAACGACGTCAAACTTATTTGCTTCGCGAAGCAAATAACAGGATAATGCCCATAACTGAATAAAATAATATAAAATTGGAGTAAAAATAACCTAATTTCAGCATCTCATGATCTGCATCTGTCATACCTTCAAACTCTGGCGGGAAATGTGTCACTGGAGACGTTCCGAGTGTATGAGTTCTCGGTCATTTCCGTTCCGGAAATCGCGATTGTTTTGGTCACATGATTTCCCAATGGTGGGAATTCTACTTTCACTTTAGTCACTGTCAAGAAAATGTAAGAAAACCATTATGTCGAGCGACAATAACGTCGAAGAATCGACGGAATACTCGAAGTATGGAATCAAGGATGCCCCCAAGCCAGCGATCGCCACTCCTCTGGGTCAGGTAAATGAAATCTAGACAGGTAGATTAATTATTACTACAGGTGGGAGTGTTTACCTTATCACAAGGCCTATCAGTCAGATGTAAACACGTGGTTTATAAAGATTTCCAAAGTTAGACTTCAGTTTTTTCGTCTAACATTATAAACATGAACTGGAAATACAAAAAACTCAGACTGATTATGACAGGGTAAGTACTACGGATTATATAATCGATAATCAAACAAGGAACTGGGTTGCATATGTTATACATCTTGAAGAGAATGTTGAGTCAATCTTGTACTTCCATATACAAGATGGTTTAGAAAACATTGAGCAAACTGCATCTTTGCTTATTTCCTTGGAAAAAAATCATTTGCAGAATTATTTTTTTAAAAAAGTATATTAAATTAAAACACGCTTTCAACGAATTACAAGGGACAAACAATTTTGCTTTGTTATAAGCATCCCTGAAGTTTATAATATATTATGAAGTCACGGGTAATGAAAATCACTTTGTAAGCATCAATTTGTGTTTGATATATATAACCATGTTTTATTAACGGCCGTCGAATATGTACATGCATGTAGCATATTATGTGCAGTCGCCCAAGTGGTGCAGTGGTTAGAGCCTCTGCTCTAGAGTTGTGAAGTAAGGAGTTGATCCTTACGTCGTGGGTTAGAATCCCACTAAGGGAGGTGGAGACTGATCCTTTGGATGAGACCGTATAAGCCGAGTTCCCGTGTCGCAGTAGGTGCTGGCACGAAAAAGATCCTCCCTGCTAATGGCCTTGAGTGCAGAGTATAGGACAAATTTTGCAGCTCTCCACCGGCAAGTGGTGGTGTCTCTATATGAGTGAATAATTCTCAAGAGGAACTTTAAAAAATATACAATCAATCAATCATGATATGTGCATTAGCCACTTATGTTTTTGAACATAAATGTATTTAATATGCATTTATTGTTATTATATAGCTGTAATGTTTAAAGAAAATATAATCTCAGCAGATACATTTCATATACCGAGTTTGATAATTCTCATTTAACCTCCTAATATAAATCCTCTATCATGCATTGATCACGCCGTGACAAGTAATGATTATCTCCCTTTCAGACCAGAACCTGCGCAGGGCTGGATGCAAAGGAGACCATATTCCTGGTGGTCAGTATTGCAAATATCTTGACAGCGCTGGGGCTGACTCTCTATCGCTTCATCACCGTCATTGACGACGGCAAATCAGACAGCTCTGATTTTACATTCGCACTGATTCTCATAATAAATGGAGGTAATATATATTGTTAAAGACTTGGTCTGTCACAACAAGTACCTGTTCTTTATTATGATATAGATTTTTAGCTGTGTGAGACATTAACTAGCACCTGTCAAGGATGATGATCTGTAGTCTGTCATGTGTCACTGTGAGCTTGTAAGCAGTCACATGTTGATCATCTTATCCAGCTTGTGACATGTATTAATTTATTTATATTTTGATTCATCTTAATCATTGATACAACATAGATTTCTGTTCAGGGAATACATGTACACTGCTTTTAATTGGCACTTTGCATTCTCAAGTGAAGAGAAAATATTTTATAATGCTTGAAATGTTTTAGAGTTAAATGTGTATACTGCACTATTTTGATCAGGAAGTTAAAAGGTGTAATTGTCATTCTTAAAAGTGGATATAATGTAAACAATATAATTTTCAAGTCAAGTACAGAAAAAAAATCCTTCAAGCCGTGATGATAATATGCACCCATTTACTTACATGTACCATTGTAAATTTTACATGTTTATTCATGGACTGAAAATCTTGTTAGGATAAATGTAATTTTGTCCCCCGCTTGAAAAGTGGGGGATATTAATTTGGGTTTGTCCGTCCGTCTGTCCGTCCGTCTTTCTGTCTGTCTGTAACGCTTTCGTTTCCACACGATATCTCGAGAACCCTTTGAGCTTTTGCAATGAAATTTAGCATAGCAACTCCCTATGGACTAAAGAAGACCCCTATTGATTTTGAAGTCAAAAGGTCAAAGGCCAAGGTCATAAATAAGCAAATTCTCTCTGTTATAACACTTTTGTTTCCACACGATATCTCTAGAACCATTTGAGCTATCGCAATGAAATTTTACATAACAACTCCCTGTGGCCTAATGAAGACCCCTATTGATTTTGAGGTCAAAAGGTCAAAGTTCAAGGTCGTAAATTTATACATTCTGTCTGTGTGTAACACTATCATTTCCGGGCGATATTTCAAGAAGATTTTGAGCTTATGCAATATAATTTTATACTAAAACTCCCTAGGACCTCTCTCACCCCTCTCAAAGTGCCCTGCCCCATTTGTTTTATTAGTATTTATAGTATGACATGTCGCTATTTTTAGCACAGGGGCATGAGGAGAGTTATTGCTTATAAAACAGGTTCTCGGCTGACTTTATGTTCTTATTACATCTATTAGAACTGTTTAATAAAGGCTAAATAAATCAAACACCATGGATTGTGTAAAATTTTGAGAATACCGAACATGAATATATAAATGTATGTGAGTTTAGTTTTGTATATACTTACTCGCACGTAAGGCGATTCCGTGGTCTAGGGGTATGTCTCTCGCTTCACATGTGAGAGGTCGCGGGATCGAATCTCGGTCGACCCTTTTTTTTTTCTTTTTTTTTTTTAAATACTTTTTTTTTTTTTACTAAATGATAGTATTCAGCATGTGAAATGAAAAAATTTTGAGGTTATAAAATCATCATTACAGTGTGATAAATATTCCATATAAAAAGAATTTTCTATACACATAATAAAGAATAAGCAATCAAATCTTTATATGCACATTGACATACATGAATTTTATTTGCTTCAGTATACATGTATACTTTTAATAATTCTACAAATTCAGTCAGGGGGATCCGACTTTTTCCCTAAGCGGGGGACATGAATTCTCTGAATTAGCTTGTTGACTTAATTTTTGCACTGCATGCAATAGCAAACTCTTTGTAAATAAGTACATATACTTATTATTATTTTTTTTTTGGGGGGGGGGGTGAATTCTTAAGCCCTCTTGTACGACTGAGGTCAATATATTTTATTTATAATTTCCTAATTTTTATCTTCTCTATATACATGTACCATGATATACTTAATGTAAAATAACATATATTCGTGGGGTCAAATTTTTGAGGTTTGAGAAGGAAATATTGTTTTGTGTGGATTTGATTTTTAGGTTGGAGAAGTGTCAAGTAATTATAATGTCTTCAGGTTGCCCGCGTGGCGCAGTGGTTAGAGCACCTGTTCTAGAGTCGCAAAGTGAGGAGTTAACCTTACGTTGCGGGTTTGAATCCCACTGTGGGACGTGGAGACCGGTCCTTTGGATGAGACCGTATAAACCGAGGTCCCGTGTTGCAGTAGGTGCTGGCATGAAAAAGATCCCTCCCTGCTCGATGGCCCTCAGTGCCGAGTATAGGACAAAATTTGCAGCTGTCCAACGGCAAGTGGTGGTGTCTCCATATGAGTGAAAAATTCTAAACAGAATGATGATAAACAATATACAATCAATCAATCTAAAAGCATATGACATTTCCCAAGTATATTTTGAGGTCAGGTCATGAATTCGAGGGTCTCTCAATACCCTGTAAACAACAAAAATTAACCCCATGAAACTTAGAGATTTTACAATATTTCCATTTCTTTTTTTTTTCTCAGTGATAACTCTTTGAAAGTTGGAAGAGTTGATTTCTTGATAATTCTACTGGAATGTAAATTAGGAAGGTTGATAGGTCAGGAGCTATAGGGGCCTAATATGCATGCAAATCTCGTGCGTATCTGTCTCTGTGTCTGACGCTTAGGAGGCCAAATATGCATATAATTCTCGTGCGGCTGCCTTTGTGTTTGATGTCAGTGGGCGAGGACTATTGAGTTTGGCATGGGAGTCCTCGTGTTATTTAAATCTATGTCTATATTTTTAAAATCTTAATCTACGATTTTATTTCACAATGAAATGGAAATATAAGGAATCTTGGCCCATTATGCAAATTATCCCATGTTTCCCACTATCGTTGATACCCTGGCATACTATAACAGTGATTCCTTAAGTATTTCTTCTGTAATTTCCAATCTAATGTTGTGAACATGTTTTAAGTCTTCTTTCAGTGTTATGCATATTTTATGTGTTTATTTTCCAGTCCTCTGTGTATTTTTACATGTTTATTTTTTAGTGTTTTGTATAGTGTTCTGTAAATTTTACGTGTTTATTTTTCAGTGTTCTGTATATTTAACGTGTTTATTTTTCGTGTTTTGTATATTTTATGTATTTATTTTTCAGTGTTCTGTATATTTTACGTATTTCACGGACTGCTGCGAGAGAAGAAGTATGAGTTATACGTCTTGATACTGGCTATCCTTGTCGTACTGGTGTACTGCGTCGTGGAATACATCGTCAATGTCGACGGACGGAGTACTCTCAAATTGGTAAAGAGTAGTCTATAAATAGATCAAACTATGTCAAGGGACGGAGTACACTCAAATTGGTAAAGAGTAGTCTATAAATAGATCAAACTATGTCAAGAGATGGAGTACACTCAACTGGGAAAGAGTAGTCTATAAATAAATCAAACTTTGTCAAGGGAAGGAGTACACTCAACTGGGAAAGAGTAGTCTATAAATAGATCAAACTATGTCAAGGGAAGGAGTACACTCAGCTGGTAAAGAGTTGTCTATAAATAGATCAAAGACAAACTTACTGTCCATTGAGAGAGAGGGGGGTCCGATCTAATTAAAATTAGATGTTAGATCCGCTCACATACTCGCTACGCTACATGTACCATCTAACAACTTCCCAAAGAGGGTCACGTCAGAAATCAAATTTTATCTAACCAATCAGATCGTCTCCTGCAAAATCATAGTATATTTGTTGAAACAAATTATTTGAGAGTTGTTCCAAATTTGATCTCTGACATGACTCTCTTTGGGATGTTGTTAGATGCCAGCAGATCTAACATCTAAATTTAATTTGATTGGGGAGGGGTCAGTCCTTGAATGTTTCTTATGTTTAAATTATATAACAGATGACAACCAATTATTGCAATTTCCAAGCATATAATAATTAAAAAACCACTTCCAAATAAGTACACAGTACAGATTCTATAACCTATGTGGCAGTATATCCTCTTTATTTTGTGTATTCTGTTGTTGTTTATAATCAGCTGTTTACCTGTATGTCTGACACAGGTGCGGATGATTTTAGCCATTGTCCTGGCTCCCCCCAACATCGTCCTAGCCTGGTCAGTGGCCAGACACTTTGGTTATCTAACCTTCAGAATTGTCGGAGCATCCGAATACCTTCAGCGTAAGTCTGATTAACGCAATTTACAGTTAATTTAACAGGTAAAGCAATGGCCATATTGACATGTTATGGTATTATTTATCCATGTTATTAAACAAGTTTAATTTGGTCTGTGACTCTACCATATGTGTAAAAAAATATTTCGAGGGAAAGTTATATGCTGTTATACATGTTAAAAGCCTAGATTACTATGTGTTAATCGATCAAATTGAATTGGAAAATGCATGGTAGGATTTTTTTTTTTTTTTGCATTTTCTAAATATTTATTTGAGATTTACTAAGATTCCCTACGTAATATGATTAACGTTGAAGATGAAGTTTGAAGAATTATTGTAGGTCAGGCATTAAAGACACATTACTTTTAGAATTTAGAGAAATTTTTGTGAGCATTTTCAATTACTTTTTCTCACATCTGATAACCAGTGAATTTTGTTAATAATATATTGTGCATCTCCCACTTATAACAGATTTTTTTAGATCTATACAAACAAGCCTCCATTTTCTCCTCCATGTTAAAGTTTGACATACAAGTGACAGTAAGTATGATGAGATTTAAAACAGTTATAACTTAATTATTCATGAATTTTAACAAATATTTCATTTAAAAAAAATCAAAAATTTTAGAGGTTCAAAATATTTTTTGAAAAAATCAAAATGTTATATGTACATGTAGGAATATGAACAGAATATAACATGACAAAATGTAATATCTTCACAGTAATGGTTATCATCTCCTAAAATCTAAATATTTTTAATTACATGTCAAATTATTTTTCACAATAACAGATTTTTGATGACTTACTTCTTTTACAAATACTTTTTGCTAATTAACTCATAAAATATCAAATAATTATCTTACAATTGACAATTTACTGTCAAAACAACTTTTTTCCTAGTAGAAATAACTATATTTTCCAGGTAGCTCAATTTCCCTAAATGTAAATTTTAAATGATAACTATAATTTTGAAATTTTTTGGCTTGCTTCTACCTGTGAAGATATGAAGAGTGAAAATTTTTTAATTTTACTCATGCAGTCACATTTCTTAAATTGCAGGCAAGTTTTGTGATTTTGGTTTTGAAAGATGGAACAAAACTTGACGTGTTCCAGCAGGTGGCGCTGTCTGTGGGTCTGCCGTACTCCGTGTTGTGGAACATCTTTGGTTGGTTCACTGTACGTTAACTGGTTTCCATCAGTAGGGATCATATGAAATGAATACACTCTCTTCATATGTAAATTTTCACATATAGCTTGTTCTCTTTTTAATTTTGCTGAACGATAATGAAACAGATTGAATTTTAGGAGCAAAAATATAGCCCCTTCAATATTTTTAATCTGATTGTTTTGGGAGTTTACCGGTAAATGAAAACATAAGCAGTCTGTCTGAGCTCTCTAATTATGAGGTTGTCTTTATTAACGTGTATCCAGGTAATAATATTTTTTTAATACATGTAGTTAAGAAGAGAATGGAAGGCCGCTGCGTGGGTCTTTGCTTTCCTGGGTCTGGCCAAACCTACATACTACATCTACCAAATCATCCAGGTAAGTTAGATAACTCTGTCTATCAAATCATCCACATAAGTTAGATAACTGTCTACCAAATCATCCATGTAAGTTAGATAACTGTCTACCAAATCATCCATGTAAGTTAGATAACTGTCTACCAAAAATTCCTCGTACTAAGTTATAATTAGATAACTGTTTTGTGGACTTTGTTTTTGGAATTGATATGTAAGCTTTATTTTAAGGGATTTTTTTCTTCAAAAAGAAGATGAAGGTATAATTTTGAAAGAAAATTCATTGCAAAGTTGAAGAATGTAATGAAAAAGTCAAGTTTTCAATGTCCAGGCAATCCTCTTATGTCTTCACTGGCCATTTTTTGTTGCCTATTACATGTTCTTTTTATTGTGGATAAAGTAGCCATATATTTTATAATTCTTACAGGAATATCAGAGACTGGATGAAAAAGACACGGATAAAGGAGAAATCCTGGTCTACTCCACTCTAGTAGCAGGTAACTGTCACATGGTCAATGTTAAAATATTTATTATAAGTAAAATCTATTAATAAATACATTTACATCAATCTTTTCTTGGTTAAGTACTCTAGAGATATGGCTTTAAATGACAAAATTCTGTTTGTTTTTAGATACAGATCTAGATGGACTTTTGGTATTACCCCGATGAATCATTTCTTTCTTTTTTCTTTAGGAACACTGGGTTTACTGCTGTGGATATTAATTATGATAGAACTGAAAACTGTCTACACAAATTTTGGGAAAGGGCTTAAAGAGAGAGGTCAGTTTCTATGCATTTTCAATTTGACAGCATACAGAGTAAAATTTTATTGTATATTTACTAAAAATAATGCATGAATTTAATACGTATTGAAATGAAGTTGGGTAATTTAATCTATAAAATTGAGAAAGACTGTTGTTCTAGTTAGTTGTTTATACTTTATGTACTAACAAGATAGACATTCAAGTTGAGATCAATAGAAGTCAAGCCTCACAATTGAGTGAAAGGTTGTTGAAATTACGTAGAACTGAAACTTAAACCATAACATTGAGGTAGATAGGACCATCTTCAATTAGGATCCAATGAATTTCTTCTGCTATATTCATTTGTATTTTTTCTTTACAGCCTTTGATGTTTTGGCGACAGAAAACACCAGCCTTATCACAGGCAGAAGAGTACATCGCTGACAGGCTGGACAGGGTACACCCATAACATGGGAATTACAGAGCGGATATAGAGCATAATCACCAGTCGATGCCATATTTTACTGTTTGTCAACATGGCTGGTCCTTCTAAAAAAACATTATTTAGTCACTATTCTTATGCTGGGTACTTTGTATGGTTTATTCCCCGAACGTCTAAAACCTATATAAACAGTATAATTATCACACTCAATTAAGAGGCCATCTGAGGGGCACAGGTAGAGTTTACCTGTGTTACCTGTGTTATCTTGTATTCTAAATCAAATATATTTATTTTTCTGATAAAGTATGAAGTATAAAATATGTACCAAACCACAATTTATTGATTAAATAACTATAATAATTTATTTCAAGACACCAAACAAGTGTTTTTTTCATATGAATATTTTTATTTTTATTTCAGTACATTTCATTACAAGCACTATGACACACTGTATGTAAAGTGATGACAAGTTTATTATTTACAAATATTTAATTCTTAAAATACACGAAACACTTTGAGCACTCTTCATTAAAATCACATTTTAAGTACTATTTAATATGCTTTTCATATCTTATATTAATATGGGAAGCAGAGTTTATATCACTTCAGTTCTATACATTTATTAGCACTTTTTTCACATCTATTGGGTTTAATCTCTCATCTCATAAGCTCAGATTTTGAGGCTGGGACATGTGTAAAATGAGCCATCACAGAAAAAGTCTTATCTAACTTTCAAAGTGAACTAGCTAACAAGCCTCATTACCAATTATTCATAATTTATGTTGTTAGTTGAAA